>NW_023425417.1:0-155000 GCF_014108245.1 Pipistrellus kuhlii | reverse complement strand
TGAACTTGGCACCCACCATGCAGCTGGGGCCTCTCCCAGGTGGGCCAGGCCGGGGGCGGCGCCACCCGCGCCCCAAGGCTCCTCAGCCTGGTTCCCAGGCCCGGCTGGCAGCGCCCGGATCCTCACCCAGGCTCGGTGTGCCAGCGCCTTGCACAACCAGTCACACCACGTGGGCATGGTGGGTCCTGGGTCTCTGCCCCACACCTGATGGTGGGGTGAGGAGGGGGGGAGCCCCGCTGCTGCTAGCTGGCTGGGACCCTCAGAAGCCTGAGGGCTGGGGGGCGGGGGCACCAGACAAAGGCCCGGCGAGGCCACACCGGGCCCCTCCCCTCGGTGCCCCCCTCTGCTCTGGCCCGGCTCGGAGGGCACTGGGGACGAGGGGTTGTGAAAGATGTGGGGATTGTCACCCCACAGGGCACCGCCCGCCGGAGCGGGTGCCGGCCTGCTGGTGCGGAGCCCGGTCCCGGGCTGGTCCTGCCAGCTCGGGACGCCCACTGTCCTGCGTGCCCCGAGGAGGAGACACTGCCAAGCGGGTCACGGGCGCCGGGGCGGCGCGGCCAGCAGATCCGCACTCCCCCTCGCCCTGGGGCTGGTGGCTGACCCGGTTCTCAGGCCCCCACACCCGGGGGACACGGAGCCCTGCGGGGAGCGGCCAGGACGGCTCTGCTCAGAGACCTGGGGGAGCCGCAGGCAGAGAGGGACGGCTTCTCGGGCCGATCCGAGTCCGGCCAGGTCGGCTCCTCTGAGGACACCAGGCTGGCACCGTGGCCTGAGGACACCATGGCAGGGGACTGCGCCACATGCAGCTGCTTTTGTCCCGAACGCCCCTGCCTGAGGGGCCGCCCCACCCCCGTCCCCCCTTACAGCTGAGGAGACGAGGCCCAGGGTCCCCCCTGCACCTGGCACTGACCGGGCAGCCCCCTCGGCTCCCGGAGGTGGTGCCCCCAGGGATGTGCGATGGGGCTGGCGTGAGACAGGAGCAGGGCCTGGCGTGGTGAGGGCAGGGTGAGCGTGGGAGGCAGCCGGGGCCCCCGGGTCCCTGAGGGACCAGACTCCCCCGTGAGCTCACACCCAGCAATTCCCTCTGGGCGGGGCCTATCTCTGAATCACCTCGCCTGGCCGCTGTTACCCTCACCCAGCGCTTCCATCAAAGTCAGGCTTCTCGGCAGCCCCGCCCGCCTGCCTCCCCTCTGCTCACACCGCCGCCCTCCCGCTGCCCTGCTCATCCGGTCCGGCTCCCTCCTCACCAGCCTCTCCGGGAGGGAGCTGGTGCAGGACCGGCAGGCAGGGGTTCTGGGCTTGGAGGGGGGGGGGGGGGGGGGGGGGGGCCAGGAGGGGGAGGTATGGGGGCAGGAATTCCCAGGCTCCTCTTGGTCACACGCTTCTGTGACAATCACACCCCACCCACCCCTGCCCCAGCCCCTGCCCCCACACACAGACCCTCAGGCCTGCGGACCAGGCCCCGGCCCAGCTCCACCACCGGCCGTGAAACCTCCGAGCCTCAGTTTCCCTCAGGGGCAGGCCCTGGGCTGAGGCAAATTAGGGTGGCCCCGCGTCCGCCCCATCCCTCACCTCACACCCCTGGCTCAGGGTGGCCAAGGGCTTTGGGACCACCTCCCTCCAAGCTTTCTCTCCCCTAAAGCGTGAACCCCCTGCCTGTGCCCTCCCCCCACCCCCCAGCATCCCCAGGTGCCCAGGAGGCCAGACCCAGGGCAGGGAACAGTGTGTGTGTGTGGGGGGGGGGGGCGCGCCCAGTGTGGGTCCCGGGCTGGACTCCGCGCCGCCCTCCCTCCGGGAAGACCAGGCCTGAGACCCAGAAACCCTGCGCGCTGGCACCTCCGGTTTCACTTTCTCTTCGTGGCCTCCCCCTCCTCCCACCCGCGCGCTTTGAAGTGAGAGGGACAGGGATGGGCGCGCAGCCAGGCCGCCTCGCCCCGGGCGCGTCCCCCCGCCAGACGGTGCGGCCCCCACCCCCCGGAGCGGGACGGGGAGCCAGGTGCCGGGCGGGGCGGTGAGTCAGGGCCGCCCCCGCAGGGCGCGCCCGCAGTACCGGCGCGAGGACCCGCCGCGGCCCACGGGCCGGGAGCCGCCCGGAGGAACCGGTCCGGCCGGCGCCGGGCGCATTCCGGGCGGGGGAGGCGCCGGCCTCGCTTAAAAGGCGCCGCGCCGGCCTCTCTCCGCGGCACCGGCACCGGCGCACCGGGCCGCGCTCAGGGTCTCCGGGTTGCGGGCTCCGCGGAGGACGGGCGGATGGCCGGCCCGAGGCTGGGCTCCCCGCGCCGGGCCGGGTGGCTGTGGGCGCCCGGAGCGCAGGAGGCGCGGGTGGCGGCCTCTCTCCACAGCGCAGCGCGCCGGGGCCAGTGGTTCTCAACAGTTCAACAGTCTGTGCGCAATTGTGAAATGTTTAGGACCACTAGCCCCGGCGGGCCCGGCGGCACCGACACCGACACCGACACGGACACGGACAACGACGGGGCGTCCCGCCGGCTCAGCGCAGAGACGGGGCGCGCGGACCGGGAGGAGCCGCCCAAGGCCCGCCAGCCGGTCTCCCCGAGCTCTGCGCGCCCTGGCCGGGGTGGCGCCTGCCTCTGGGGGCGGCCGGACTGGGGGTGCCGGGCGCTGGGACCGCTGGACCGGGGCCCGCCTGGCGCTGCGGCAGCCCCGTCTCCCCGCTCCTGGCGCGCAGCCGGCCGGGAGCCGCCACCGCCGCCCTCAGCGCCGGGAGGGCCCCGGCCCCACCCTTCTCGCAACTCCGCAGGTTTCCCAGCCGCGACCTGGCGGTGGGCCCCACGGAGGGAGGGCACGCCCCGCTCCTGCTTCCCGAGCTGGGGAGGTGCGCCTGCCCTCCCGGAGCCGGCGGGGTGCGGGGTGCGCCCTTCCCTCCCGGAGTCCGCGGGGTGCGGAGTGCGCTCTGTCCTCCCGGAGCCGGCGGGGTGCGCTCTGTCCCCTGGAGCCGGCGGGGTGCGGGGTGCGCCCTGCGCCCTGCCCTCCCGGAGCCGGCGGGGTGCGCTCTGTCCCCTGGAGCCGGCGGGGTTCGGGGTGCGCCCTGCGCCCTGCCCTCCCGGAGCCGGCGGGGTGCGCCCTGCCCTCCCGGAGCCGGCGGGGTGCGCTCTGCCCTCCCCGCAGGGAGCTGGCCAACCACAGGCGCTGGGAGCAGTTGGGATTGTGCAGTCGGAGCCCGCACTGCCCCGGGGCCTGGGGCGCTCAGGGTCCGGTGAGCGCGGAGTGAATGAGGGTCCCTGGGACAGGGACTGGGGTGCGGAGGAGGGTGGGCACCTGCGCCCTCAGTGGCCGGGATCCTGGGGAGCAGGTGGCCTGGGAGCCTCGGGTGCTGCTTGGGGCCGGGCCGCTGTGTCCGCTGGATGAGCACGTTGTGATCCACGAAAATAAACTCCTCACCCAACACGGAACGCGTCCTGGGCCGCAGTCCTTCCTCCCCCTGGGCATCGCCATGTGGGGTTTCCCCTCCCTTCTCATCCCAGGACCAGACGGCCTGGCTCCGCCCTGCCTCTGGCCTCTGGCTCGGAGGCCCCCACCCTGCCACAGCGGCCCTCCCCAGGGCGGGGCTCCGGGACAACGCGGACCTGCTCTGCCTCCCTGAGTCAGGCCCTTGCCCCCCCCCCCTTTCCCCTTGGAGCTGCTGCCCCAGGGAGCAGGCAGGGAGGGCACCCTGCCCCCAGGCCCCACTGCCCACTCCACCTGCTCCCGGCCTCCCCAGGCCTCCGGCTGCTCCCCTCAGCCTGGCTGGGGCCCTGGTCCTGGGAGGGAGGAGGGTTAGGGTCAGGGTAGGAGGACTGAGGACCCCCCCCAGGGGGAGAGTCCGGGGGGTTCACATCCAGCCCTGCTGCCTAGGAGCAGGTGGCTGGCCAGCCTCCTCCCCTGGGCACCCCCTCTGGTTAAAGGGAGTGGCGCCCCCCTGGAGGGTCCACGGTGAGGCAGCCGACCTCCCACGCCGGCCTGGGCGTGAGCTCACGCTTGCCGGGGACCGCATCGCCTCGAGGTGGGAGGGCTGGTGGGGGGAAGCCAGAGCAATGGGGTGGTGCCTCCAAAGTGCCCCCCCACCCCAGTGCTGGGCCTCTGGCGGCTCCTGCTCGGCAAGCACAGCTCAGTCCTCTGGTCTCGGCCCCTGTGCCCAGCTCCTCCACTCCTTCACCTGCAGAGGGGAGTCCGCGCCCCTTCTTGGTGCTGGAGCCCCGGGAGCGAGCACACCCCCCCAGGCTGCTGGTGCCGGGCTCCGTCCGATGCACCTGCCAGTCCTCCCCCTCCCGGCCCCGCCAGGCCCCAGGGAGCCGAGCTGAGCGACGGGCCACGGAGATGGGGCTGAACACGCCGTGAGCTACAGCCCCGGCCCAGGGGGACACGCCCCTCGCCCCTGGGACCGCTTGTCTTTTCCGCCGGAGAAATAAACTCTGTCCTTCCCAAGTGCGGCTCTGTGTGTCACTGCTTCACCCGCAGGCTCTGGGCCAGCGCTCCCCAAGCCGCTGCGGGGTGCTTGGCCCAGAGGCCAGCGAGGAGCGGGAGCGAGCTGAGGCCGGCTAGGGAGGCCTCTGCCCCAAGTCCAGGGTGACGGCCTGAGGCCGAGACCTCGCTGAGGTGCTAGACCTGAGCCAGAGCACAGGGCGGGAGGGAGGGACACAGCCCGGGCCTGGGCCTCTGGGGGTGCCTGCATCCTGCGGGCCCTCTGCCCTCAGCCGAGGAGCCCCCAGCAGGCACAGCCTCCATCCACTCTTTCCTTCAGCCTCTATCCAGTTGCACAGGTTCCTGTCTGAGCCCCCAGCGGGCACAGCCTTCCTGCCCTAACCCCCCGCGGGCACAGGTCCCTGCCCGAAGCCCCAGCAGGCCCAGCCTCCCTGCCAGAGCCCCCAGCAGGCCCAGCCTCCCTGCCAGAGCCCCCAGCAGGCCCAGCCTCCCTGCCAGAGCCCCCAGCGGGCCCAGCCTCCCTGCCAGAGCCCCCAGCAGGGAGCTGCCCAGTCTTCATGCATGGGCTGCCGCCACTGTGGTCCAGTTGCCGCTGTGGGAGGAGAACAGGGGTGCCCCTCACTTTCTCCACCCCTCAAGTGACAGGTGAACCCCGAGAAACAGGCCTGTCCACTGGGAGGGTCTCCGGGCCAGGGGGACCTGGCTGAGCTGCTGTGGTCTGAGAGGCTTTGGGGACACGGAGGAGGGACAGAGGAACATGGATGGGACACGGATGGGTGAACACAATGAGGGACACGGATAGGAGTACGTGGATGGGGAGACACAGATGGGGGAACACAGGTGAGGGAAACAGATGGGGAACATGGTAGGGATACATGGATGGGGGGTCATGGATGGGGGAACAGATGGGGGCACAGTTGGGGGACATGGATAAGGGTACATGGATGAGGGAACATAGACGGGGACATGGATAGGGACATGGATAGGGGACACGGATAGGGGTACATTATTGCCCCCTGGCCTGACTCGTGGGTGAGCGCCGACCTATGAACCAGGAGGTCACGGTTCGATTCCCGGGCAGAACACATGACTGGGTGGCAGGCTCCATCCCCAGTGTAAGGCGTGCAGGAGGCAGCAGCTCCATGATTCTCTCATCACTGATGTTTCTCTCTCTCTCTCTCTCTCCCTTCCTCTCTGACATCAAGAAAAAACTCCACGAGAATCTTTTTAACATCTGTAGACTCTCTCTGTGGCCATGTTCCATCTTATTCTTTTTTAAAAAATTGATTGATGAGAGAGAGAGAGGGAGGGAGGGAGAGAGAAAAGAGGGACCATGGACTGGCTGTTCCCCTCGACCTCTGAGGCAGGAGGTCAGGAGGAAGTGGCGAGGCCAAGGCCAGGTCTGGGGTAGTGACAAGGTTGCGATGCAGCTGCCCTGGGGGCTTTTCCAGAGCTTTCCGGACCTCAGCCTCAGGCAAGGGGCCCGGGGAACCCTGTGGGACCCTGGCCCCTATGTGTCCCTCCGCTCTGCTTGGTGCCTGTTCTCAAGCTGGCGGCTGAGCCCAGGATGTGGGTGGGTAGAGGCAGAGGCACAGGTGCCAGAGCGGGGCCAGGCCTGTGGGGAGGGGTGGACACAGGGAGGGTGTGGAAGGGGTGCTGGGGAGGCCACGGGGCTGGGGGGGCCTCTGGCACCATCTCCCTCTCAGGGCCTCAGTTTCCCTGCCTGCAGGAGAGGGAACCGGAGCCAGGTGATGGCTTAGGTACCCTCCTTCCACCAGAGACTGTGGCCCCGGGGCGCCACCTGCTGGCTGCGCTGGGAAGTGTCCCCCAGACCCCATGTAGCTGTGTACACAGGTGGGACCCAGGGATCCTGGCTCCCCCTGTCTGACCTCAGGGGGCTGGGAGGAGGGGTCTGCTCCTGCTGTCTGCCCGCCTTCCTGCCCGCTTTCCTTAGAGTAGGGGTGTCGAACTCAATCAGAGAAGGGGCCAAAATCTAAAATCCAGCCTAAATCGCGGGCCGAATGGTTTACTGAACAGTCATAAACTGTCATTGTGATGGAAACGCAGCGGAGTGCAGTGATGACAGCGCGGTGCGGGCCACATTGCAAGGCCTGGCGGGACGGATTTGGCCCGTGGGCCTTGTGTTTGACACATGTGCCTTAGAGGATCACTGACACCTGGGAGTCTGGGCGCCCGGGGGTGCGTCTAACAGGAGACCGAGGACTTGGGGACGCGTGTCTGGGGCGGGGGCCTTGCTGGAAGAGGTGGCACCGGCTTTGACCTGAGGCTGGAGGTGGCCAGCTGTGAGGGAGAAGCCCAGGTGATCTGTCAGGACTTGGGGGTTGGGCATGGCGGGCGTGGGGGCGACGGGCCCTGGGAGCTGAAGGTGCCCCGGGGCGCCCTGGGGGGCAGGCTGGGGACAGAGCACACTGCCACCTTCTTCAATACGCCCCTAGCTGCAGCGCGGAGGCCGGACGCCAGGAGGCGGCAGTGGGCCCAGAGCCCGGGGCGGGGGCTCCGCAGGAAGGAGGTGGGGGGCGGGCTGGGGGCCTGAGCAGCGCAGGCTGAGCAGAGGTCTGACTGCGGACACACCCCCAAGGGGCAGGGGGTCCTGGGGGTAGAAGGCGGGGCGGTGAGAGCAGTGGGAGCCAAGGCGGGCTGGGGCGATCCACAGAGCGAAGGAAGGAGTGAATGAAGGAGTGACCCCCCCACCCCGCTTCCCGAAGCCCGGCCTCCTCCCGGGCGCTGGCCGAGGTGCTGAAACCGCGGCGCCCGCGACTCTGAGCCTGGGCTGGGCCTCCGGCGCGAGGAGCTGGACCGGGTGGGCAGCGGGCAGGAGGGCAGTGGGCTGGCTGTGTGACCCATCTCCAGAGGCGGCCTGACCCTGCTGGCCCCTCTCTCTCTCCCCGGGACAACCCTTTCCCTCAGGGACTGAGGGCTGACCATCCTCTGCACCTGCTGCTGCCCCGGCCCTTCGGAGAGCTCCCAGGTCACACCCTTCAGGCTGCTGCCCAGGGGAGAGGACGCAGCAGAACCAGGGGTGGCAGCCTCGGGGCAGCGCCTGGGGTGAGTCTCGACCAGTTACTCCCCCACTCCGTGCCTCAGTTTCCTCATCTGTAAAATGGGGCTCAGGGTAATACCCCTGGCGGATGGGACTGCCCGGCAGCAGATGCCCTTGAAGGATTGGTGCGGTGACAGCACCGTCTCCCACTGACACCTGCCCTCAGCCCTGCGGGGTGGGGGCAGGGGCACAGCCTGAGCAGGATGGTTTGCCTCCGAGGCTCGCTGGGCTGTGGCCACCGGCTGCTCCCCTAGGCACCCTACCCCACCCTCCAGGAGCGGTGTGATGGGGCCTGGTGAACTGATAGCCCTGGGAGCACCTTAGGATGAGGGAGAAGGTCTCACCCTCCCACCTCGAGGGGCCGAGGATGGGTCCATGCCCAGTGTGGCCCTGGCCCGGGGCCTCGGACACTCACTGTCTGCAGCCTGGGCACGCCGAGCCTTCCTAGCTCCTTCCCAGATCCTCCTGCCGTTCTGGCTAAACACCTGCAGCACAACGGGAAGGAAGGTCCCTCCGGAGCCCCGCCTCCCCTCTCCCCAGGGCAGGGCTCGCTCTGGCTCCGCGTCGCTGCCGGCGAGGGTCCGGTCATGGGCACATTGTGTTTGGGGCGACTTTGCATGAGCCCTGATGTGTTTTTAAGTTCTTCACCCGAGGTTATTTGAGATTCCCACTGGTTTTTAGAGAGCGCAGAAGAGAGAGGGAAAGACAGAGAAATATCGATGTGAGAGAAACACAGCGATGGGCTGCCTCCTGCATGCGGCCCAACCAGGGTCTGGGCCAGGAGGAGCCTGCACCGGAGGTCGTGCCCTTGACCCCAACAGCACCCAGGACCCTCCCATCCGCCGGCCGGAGACCAGCCCTGGCTTTGGACCTGTGTCCACTTTGTCCATTTCCCTCCGGCCAGGTTCCCACCGTCGCAGTGTGACTGCCGCCAGGTCTCCCACGGGCACTGTGGGTGGGGGGGTCCCCTTCTCAGCTCCCCAATTCCAGGCTGGAAGGCTGGTCCCTTCCTGGAAGGCCCAGGAGGGGCTGTCTGCGTGTGGAAGGCATGTGTATGTGTGTGTGTGAGTGTGTATGTGTGTGTGTGTGTGGGGGGGGTCCCGGATGTCCCCGGCAGGTGGGGAGGGGTAAGAGGACTCTCTCCCCAGACCTGTGCAGGAACCTGACCCGCCAGCCCCGTGTCCCCTGCCGTCCCCAGGTGTCGCCACGGGGCTGGCTGGGAGGCGAGTCCAGCTGTTAATGGGTCTGAGCTGGGGGGAGGTTCGCCTCAGTGCTCAGAGCCTAGATTTCCCCGGGGGCAGCTCTGGGAAATTAAATGTTCAAAATGGCCCTGTGATGCTTTAATCAACCTGCTGAGATGGCAGCGGCCCCTCCCAGGGCACTGGGTCCCAGGGGGAGGCCCCTCCCCCAGGCTCGGGCTCAGGGGCGGGAGGGGAGGGGGGGTCAGGACAGGCTCCTGGGTGCCAGCGGCAGGAGGAGGGAGGAAGGTGTGGGCCCAGGTTGGCCTCCAGGAGCCTGGCTCCTCCCAATTCAGACCAGAGGGCCGGCAGGGGCAGCGGAAAGGGGCAGGGAGGAGGGAGAATGAGGGGACTGCCCTAGGGCTTGTCCTGATCTCTGCCCCAGACCAGGGGTGGCACTTGCTCCTGACCCAAGGCCTGGGGGGGGGGGGGACTCTGTGGCCCAGGATGTGTTTATGATGAGCTGGTGTGTGTGTGCGAGGGGGTAGGAGGGAGGTGAGGAGTGGGGAGGAGGGGGGTGTGGAGATGCTGCCACTTGGGGGAGTCAGGGGAGGATCCCAGTGAGTAGGGGCGAGGTAGGGAGGTTCCATGGCCCTCCCTAGTTGCCAGGACGGGTGCAGCCATAGCACCCAGCCAAGCTGTCTTGTCCTGACCCCCGGCGCCCTTTCTCAGTCTTCTCTGCGCCTGGTCGTTTACGCACAGGTCCCACCAAGGCCCAGCTCCCCCGGGAGTGTTCCCCGACCCCTTCGCTCCCCACACCTTTCCCCGGGGCCTAGCTTATTTAGGGGACTCGGCCTCTATGCTCCGCTCTCCCCTAGCAGGCGGCTGGCGCTCTCCGCCTGTGCCCGCAGGGGGCGCCTGAGAGCACAGGAGACCGGCGGGCACAGCGCAAGCAGCAGGAGCGGGGTCCCGGCCTGAGTGTGCAGCCGGGCAGGCAGCGCGCCCCGCCCGTCACTCCGACCTAATGTGGCCGCGCCAGGAGCCTGGGCCGAACCCTCGAGCCGCAGGGGTTCGCGGGGCGGCCCGAGGGTCCGGGTCCAGGGCTGCAGGTGGCTGCGGGATGGGGTTTTGGAGTGTTGCACAGCTGGGCAGAGGTCCCACTGCGCTGCTCTGGGTGCTGGGGGCGTGTGTGTGTGTGTGTGTGTGTGTGTGTGTGTGTGTGTGTGTGTGTGAGGCGGGCCTTGGGGTCCCTAGGCCGAGGCTCCGCGTGGTGCGGGGCTGACAGGGCCTGAGTGGGAGCTCAAGGTCAGTGTGCTCCGGCTCGTCTGCAGGGCCTGGGACCCGGAGGCGCGGAGACTCCGGGACTGATCGGAGGGGGTGGGAGAGCGAAGGGGAGGGGGACGGGCATGCGATGGGCCCCCTGTCGGCAGAGGCTTCCGGCGCCCCGCTCAGCAGCGCGCCCACCGCCTTCCCGGAGCCGCGCGGCCGGGCACCAGGAGGGGCGGGCGGGGCGGGGGATGCGGCCGGCGGACCCGCAGCGAGCGCGGCCCTCGCCCCTCCGGCTCCCGTCCTCGGGCGCGTGCCGGGGCCTGGCGCGCCGCGGGCGGAGGGGGCGCTGTGGGCGCCGGCGGGCGGGGCGGAGCGCGGGGGCGCGCGGCGCGGGCGGAGGAGCGGGCCGGCGGCGGCCGTGCGCTGTGCGGGGGGCGGCGGCGGCGGCGGGCGGAGCCGGGCGGAGCCGGGCGCCTCCGCGTGCTCCGCTCCTATGGCGCTGCCCGGGCCGCCCGAGCAGCCCCGCGGCGCGCCCCGCCGGGCGCCGGGCCTGCTGGAGATGGGGGCGCTGTGCCTGGACTCGGAGATCGTCCTGGGCTTCACCAGCCACCTCCTGCGGCGGCGCGCCAAGGTGAGGGCGCCCGCGGCTCAGGGCGCGGCGCGGGGACGGAGCTCCGGTCCGGGCGGGGGGCTGGCCGCGCCCCCGTCGGTGCCGCCCGGGCCCGCCTCCCGGCTGCGTCCTGGCCGGAGGCGGCTGGCCCGGGCGGGCACCGGGGCGCGGGGACTCCGGGTCCCGCCGCGCCGGGCTGGGCGGGCGAGGCGGGGAGACGGAGGCGGCTCCCCGTTCCTCGGGCGCCCGGCACCTGCGGGGCTGTGTCCCGGCCCTGGGGACCCGGGAGGGCGCGGAGCGTGTGCTCCCCGAGCGCCGCGGCGGTGCCTGTGGGCGACCGAAGTTGCGGGTGTGGCCGGCCCTGGTCTTAGGACGGGGCTCCGGGCCGGTGTCTCCGGGAGCGCGTGTGGGCACCGAGTGTCTGTGTGTGAGTGTGTGTGAGTGTCTGTGTGTGTGTGTGTGTCTGTGTGAGTGTGTGTGTGTGTGAGTGAGAGTGAGTGTGTGTGTGTGAGTGTGTGTGTGTGTGTGAGTGAGTGTGTGTGTGTGTGAGGGTGTGTGTCTGTGTGTGTGCGTGTGTGAGTGTGTGTGTGAGTGTGTGTGTGTGTGAGTGAGTGTGAGTGTGTGTGTGTGAGTGTGTGTGAGTGAGTGTGTGTGTGTGAGTGAGTGTGAGTGAGTGTGTGTGTGTGTGTGGGTTGGGGGGCCAGAGCAGGGGGGGCGGTGCTGTCTGCAGGCAATGGGGTGGGGGCAGCACATTGGTGGGGTGTCCGGGCACCGGGTCCGGTGCTGCTGCCGCCTGTTGTCCTCGGCGGGGCTGTGGACCCGGAGCTCCGGCCAGGCTGGGCGGTAAGGGGCGGGAGGCGGTGGCCTCACTGCGGCGTGGGGAGCCCCTGCCCACAGTGTCCGCCCCCCGCCGCGGACCGGCCGCAGACCCCTCGGTGCCCACACGCGCTCCCCGAGACACCGGCCCGGACGCCTCTCCGGGGAGCACTCCCAGCAGAGGGGCGGGGGCGGAGCCGGGGAGGAAGGCGGCTCCGGGGCGCGGAGAGAAGAGCGCCGCCCCCGCCCCCGAGCGCGCGGGGAGCCGCCCGCAGCCCCGGCCCAGCGCTCCGCGCCCTGGAGCAGCGGCGCCGGCCCCGCTCCAGCCCGGCGGCCGGCAGGGGGCGCCCGCGGCTCGGGAAGGCGGCACCCCGCCCGCCCAGCCCGGCCGGGTTTCGGGCGGACCGGAGCGGGGACCGGGACCCCGCCGCCTGGGACGGCGGCCGCTCCGCGGGCTGAGCCGGAGCGCGAGCAACTGGTCGCCGGCGGAGGGGAGGGGAGGGGAGGGGAGGGGAGGGGAGGCAGGGGACCGCCCAGCCGGAGACAAACAGGCAATTAATTCCGAGCTCAGCGCCCATCTGCCGGCCGGCCGGCCGGGGACAACAGGTCCCGCGCAGCCCGGGCCGCCGCGCCCCGCCCCCCGCGCCCCGGGCGCAGCCGCCCCCGGCCTCCCGCCCCCCGGCCTCCCGCACACGCGCGGCCGCAGACACGCCGGACCCGGGACCCGGCCGGGGCAGCGCACGCCGCGGAGTCACTCGCCGCGCGTGGCCGGGGCCACGCGGAGTGCGTGCACCGGCTTCGCAGGAGGCGGCGGCCGGGACGCTGGGGCCTGGACTCGGCCCCTCCTCGCCCCGCCCCCTCGGTGACTTGGGAAGACCGCCCGGGCCGGGGCGCGGGAGTGCGCTGCGCCTCCGCGGAGACTCGCAGACCCCGTGTCCCCGCAAAAGGGCGGGAAGGCGCCGGGGCGAGCGCGTCCGCGGGTCGGAGAGCGGCCCCCGCCCGCCCCGGGCCCGGCCTCGCCCAGCCGGCCCGGCCGGAGGCGGTGGGGTCCTGGGGCGGGAGGGGCGCGCGCGGGGCGGGGTCCCCTCTGCCCCCCACCGCCGGGCCCAGGGCAGGGCGGGCGGGCCGTCCTCCCAGCGCCCCGCCCCCGGCCCCGCCCCGGCCCGGCCCGCCCGCCCGCCCGCCGCCCGCGCGCTCCCCGCCACTCCGCCGCCCGCGCCGCCAACTCCGGAGCGACCGCGGGCCATGGGGGCGCCGCCGGGCCGGGGCCCGTAGCCGCGCGCCCCGACGCCCTCCCGCGCCGCCATGGGCAGCCGCGGCGGCCCCCCGTGCGCGGCGCGCCCCGCGGTACGGGCCGGGCCGGGCGGGCGGGCGGGCGGGGCGCCGCGGCGCAGAGTTCCAGACCCAGAGGCGGTCGCGGGGTGCGGGGCGCCCGCTGGGGGCTGCGGGCTCCTGCTGGGCCCCCCCTCCGGGCCCCTGGTGTGGGCGGCGGGCCCCAACTTTGCGGAGTGTCCCTGGCCGGCGGGGGGAGGGGGCGGACGCGCCGGGACTGGGGTCCCCGAGCCGGGCTCACGGCCCCTCCGCACTCACTTCCCGCAGGTGGCGGAGGCGGGCCCGGCCCGGGAGCCGCTGCAGCCCCTGGACCTGCCCCCCAGCAGGAGGCGGCCCGCCGGCCCCGCGCAGGACCCGTGCGGCAGCCGCCCTGCCCCCGAGGGCGCCGGGGCCGGCGCCGAGCAGGGCCACGCGGCCGGCGGCGGGGGCTGGTGCCGCCACTGCCACACGAAGCTCGCGGAGCTCAAGCGACAGGCCTGGAAGCTGGTCAGCGGGCCCGGGACGCCCCTCCGGGTATGTGACCCACGGTGCCCGGGTGTGGGCCGGCCCTTCCCTCCGGGCCTCAGTTTCCCGGTCTGCAACCTCCTGTGGGAGTTGGGGGGTGGGAGGGGCGGGGGACGTTGCTGCAGCTGGAGCCGGGTCAGTGTGGGGGGAGAGGGAAGGCGAGGGCAGGGACTCCCCCCAGGCGGGGCAGCTCCTGTCCTGCCAGCAGCGCTGGTGGCCCGGGTGAAGGTGCCCTGGGGGCCTCTGTCCAGGATCTGGAAGTTGCACACCTGGGGCAGGAGGCTTGGAAAGAGGGGGTTCTCCCCCCACCCCCTCCCTGCCTGGCCCCTCCCAGCTCCTTGGATGAGAATTGTGTGTGGGACACACCGCCCATCTGGGAAGTGAGGGGCTGGGCCCCTGGCTTCCCCAGGCTTGGTCTGGGGGTGGGGGTGGGGTGGGGGGCACCCTGCAGCCAATGGGCTCGCGGGGCCTTAGAAGGAGCGGGACCATTGTTCGAGGAACAATGCCCCCGGAAGTTGGCGAAGGGAAGGCGGGGGTCTGCAGAGGAAGCCCTTCCCGGCCTTCAGCCTGGGACGGCCGCCGAGGCCCCACTGAACTAAATATAGCTCCCCGAGGCCGGCTGGGGCGTGCGTGTGTGCGTGTGTGCGTGTGTGTGTGTGTGTGTGTGTGTGTGCGTGTGTCCCCGTGCCTGTGTGTCCCTGTGTGTCCCCGGCTGGGCAGGCCCCTGGGGCAGGCGGTGTGTGTGTGTGTGTGTGTGCGTGTGTCCCCGGTGCCTGTGTGTCCCTGTGTGTCCCTGGCTGGGCAGGCCCCTGGGGCAGGCGGTGTGTGTGTGTGTGTGTGTGTGTGTGTGTGTGTGTGTGTGTGTATGTGAGACCCTGGAGTCCCCGGTGCCGGTGTGTCCCTGTGTCCCCGGCTGGGCAGGCCCCTGGAGGCCGGCGGGGCGTGTGTGTGTGTGTGTGTGTGTGTGTGTGTGTGTGACCCCGGAGTCCCCGGTGCCTGTGTGTCCCTGTGTGTCCCCGGCTGGGCAGGCCCCTGGGGCAGGCGGTGTGTGTGTGTGCGTGTGTGCGTGTGTGCGTGTGTGTATGTGAGACCCCGGAGTCCCCGGTGCCTGTGTTCCCTGTGTCCCCTGCTGGGCAGGCCCCTGGGGCAGGCGGTGGGGTGAGTCTGCCTCCCGCCCTGGGCGCTCTCAGTGGCGGGGGGAGGGGACCTCGCCCGTCCTGGGTGGGCCGGACTCCCCCTCCGCTGTGACGGGGTGCAGCGGTGCCGAGCACTGCGCCAGGAGGCTGAGCCGGGTGGAAGGGAGCTGAGGGGCCTCAGCCCTCCGGAGGGCGTGCTCGGGGCAGACTCCCGGCTTTGCCTGCTTGTGGCCCGCTCCCTGCTCACCCACCAGGCAGACCGGGGCCCCACGCTTTGTTCCTGCTCTGCAGCCCCTCCCCCTTTCCTGTGTCAGACGGGCAGCTCAGGGGCTGGGCTGGGAGTGCTGTCCACCCTGCAGGGTGCTGTGCGGGGCAGGGGGTCCCCTGTCCGCTGTTCGTCTAGAGAGGAGAGGGCAGGGCCACGGCCACGGCCACGGGGGCGCTGAGGCACCTGGGCCACGGGGCCTGGGGCTGTGTCCCTGTCCCGCTGACCTGCAGCCCGGCTGGCCTGCCCGGGCCTCCTCAGGGAGGCGGGAGGCGTGTCCGGATGGACGGACGCACACGCAGCTGCCGCCGCTGGTGGGGAGGGAAGGCTGGGCAGCGGGCGGGGCGGGCTGGCGCACAGACCTGCTTCTAGGAGTTCCCTCAGGAGATGACTTCATGAGGCAGCGCTCAGCCCAGGGGGCCTGTTAGCTCGCTGGTCCCCGGTGCCTGTGTGTCCTGCGGGCTGCTGGGCTCCCGCTGCCGGGCGGCCTGAGACGCCCAGGCTGGTCTCGGGGAGACCCCATGGGCCCCGCCCACCCTCCTGCCAGCGCACAGGTCCCTGCTGTGGGGCCCTGGGCAGGTGCCCCGAGACCCTGGGCCTCCGTCTCCCTCTCTGTGCCCAGGACACGGGCATCCGCTGGGCACGGCCCAGCACCCCTGGCCCTTTGATGTGGCTGGAGGGTCTGTGACGGGCCTTTGGGGGCAAGGTGGGGCCGGCGCGGGGCGGGCGGGTGGGCGGGGGGGGGGTGTGGATCAGAGTGGGCCTGGGTGCAAAGCCTTTGTCTCCTGTGCCGCCCGGTGCTCCCTGCCCGGTGCTCCCCGCCCAGTGCTCCCCGCCCTGTGCTCCCCGCCCGGTGCTCCCCGCCCTGTGCTTCCCGCCCTGTGCTCCCCGCCAGGTGCTCCCCGCCCTGTGCTCCCCGCCCGGTGCTCCCCGCCCGGTGCTCCCCGCCCGATGCTCCCCGCCCGGTGCTCCCCGCCCGGTGCTCCCCGCCCGGTGCTCCCCGCCTTGTGCTCCCCGCCCGGTGCTCCCCGCCCTGTGCTCCCCGCCCGGTGCTCCCCGCCCTGTGCTCCCCTCCCGGTGCTCCCCGCCCGGTGCTCCCCGCCCGTGCTCTCCTGCCCGGTGCTCCCCGCCCTGTGCTCCCCGCCCGGTGCTCCCCGCCCGGTGCTCCCTGCCTGGTGCTCCCCGCCCCGTGCTCTCCCGCCCGGTGCTCTCCCGCCCTGTGCTCCCCGCCTGGTGCTCCCCGCCCGGTGCTCTCCGCCCTGTGCCTGCCTTGGTTTCCCCCTTTGCCCCGTGGCAGCTGACCGCGGCAGGGGGACCAGGCCCTCTGGCCGCCTCTCTGTGACCTCACAGCACAGAGGTCTGGGCCCCCACATGCACCCAGGCTCCCCTCCAGCCCTTCCTCCTGCGCCTGCTGAGTGCACCCCGGGGCAGCCCGGCCAGTCCAGCCCTCCCCCAGCCCACCGAGCCGCAGCCTGCTCCCGGCAGCGTGGGGGCGGGGTCCTGGGGGGATCTGGTCCAGCCGCCACCCAGATGCACTGTGCTGGAGGCGGCTCCTCTGGAGCCCGAGGAGTGACATCCAACATCCGGCACAAGACAGGCGAGGTGTCAATACAGGTGCTGAATTGATTAGCGTCCCCCTGGGCAACGCGATCAATTCTCATTTAGATCAATTCTCATTTAGCGCTTGCGGATCTCCCTTCCCCTCCCCCTCCAGGGTCTGGCAGGGGTCTCGTCCTGCTGCCCCGAGGTGCTCGCTGACCTGGAGGCCAGGCCCCTCCTCCGCTGGCTCCAGGCCCGGCCTGGGGCTGGCGGTCCAGCAGCTGTCCGCTCCCGGGAGGCCTCCCCGCTCTCTCCATGCGCCCACGGCTGTTTCACCGATTTCTCCGGGCGTGGCTGTGTGTGTGCGGTGGGGGGTCCTGGGCCTGCCGTCTGGTGGCTGTGCCGGGGGGGGGGGGGGGGGAGGGGGCAGGGGCGGCAGAGCCAGCTGGCATTGGCCTCGTGCTGCCGGGCAGGTCAGCGTCCCCGCCCCCACCCCAGCTGCTTGGCATCCGGCCTGAGCTGCACCAGCTCCGGGGACCACCCGGAACCAGGGCCGCAGGGCCTGCCTTCGGCTCCGCGGGCACCCGCCGAGCAGGTGCTGGCAGGCTCCGGCAGCGGAGGTGTGAAGGGCGGCTCCCCGGGCTGTCGGGCAGGCTCCCAGCTGGCAGGGGCCGGGGTGACTCAGCCGAGAGGCTCCGGGCTCCCAGGCCACTCGGGGGCCGGCCCTGGCGGGGAGCGGGGCGGCTGGCCAGGCCTGGCTTCCCCGCCGTGTGACCTCCGCCGGCCCCTCCAGGTGGGCCCTGCGCCCCCGGGGCCCACCTTGTCCCCGGCTCCTGTGCTCCCCTCATCTGTGGCTGGTCCCGGGCCTCGGGGTGAGGGCCGTGGGAGTGCCCTCTGGGCCTCAGCTGGGGCGGCGGGGCCTCGGGATGCCAGGCGGGCGGGCGCTGCCAGGAGCTGGTTCTTGGCCGAGGAGCCCAGCTGCCGTCGGGGTGGGCCGAGCAGGGACCTGGGCTCTGACAGGCCTGGCTGTCCCTCTGCTGAGAGGAGGGGGTCAGGGAGGAGGTCACCCCTGAACCTCAGGCTGCTCAGAGCCTGGCCTGGGGGTTTGGGGATTTTTTCCCCATTGTTTTTTGGGGAGAGTGTAGGGGAGGGAAGAGGGGACAGAGAGAGAGGGAGAGAGGGAGGGAAACACCCATGCGAGAGAGACACATCGATTGGTTGTCTCCCACACGCATCCCGTCCCGACTGGGGCCAGGGATTGAGCCTGCAATGAGGTACATGCCCTGGACAGGAATGGACCCGAGACTTGCTGATGCTCTAACCACTGAGCAGCCAGCCAGGGCGAGCTGGGTCTTCTCTTCAATAGCAAGGAGTCTAGTTTCCATTTTCCTTTGCTGCCAGGAGGCTCACAGCTCCACCAGCCACGGCCTGTCTCTGTCCGTAACCTGTCTCAGTGTCCGTGGCCTGTCTCAGTGTCCGTGGAGCCGGTCCCTCCTGCTGGTGCTGATGAGGCTGTGGCTGAGGGTCCTGTCTTTAGTGGGCTGGGTCCCCGGGAGCCGCCGCAGGCTCTGCACAGGAGAGATTGGGACCGTGGGTGTCCCCTCCTGTGGGGGAGGGGTGGGAGCTGATGCTGGGTCACCCTAGTCAGGGTCCAGTGGCAGCGGCCCTCCTTGTCCCCCCCGGGCTCTGCGCTCCGGGCATCCCTCCCTCTCTCCTCCTCCTCTCCCCCTCCCCCCCACCCCCTGCACTGCCGCTGCTTCCGGGGTCTCAGCCTCAGTGAGAGCAGGTCCTTGGACTGACTACCCCGGGTCAGGGGCGCCCGCACGTCTGTGCCACGTGCTGCGGCCGGGGACCCCGCGGCTGGGTGGCTTGAGGGCTGTCTCGGAGGTGCCTGGTGCTCTGTGGGCGGGGAGCGGCTCAGCCAGGCGCCTGGGCTGGCGGATTCAGGGTGTTCATGCCCAGCGCCAGGCCAGGCCGCCCCCCGCCGTGTCCGGGCTCGGACGGTGGCCTCACACCCCTGCGTGGTTCTCCCCTGACCCGCGTTTCCAGCGGAGCGTGCCAGGCACTGGGCCTGCCTCGTGCCCGGCTCGGTGTGGGCTGCAGGATGCCCTCCCAGGGCCACAGCCCAGCACCGGCTCCGGGACCCCGCCAGCCCTTACCCTGGGCCTGTCCAAACCAGGGTGCGTCGGCCAGCCATCTCAGCGTGCCCCCCACCATGGCCGCCCTCGGCTCAGCCAGCCCCTCCCGGCTTGTCCCTGGGGCCCCGCTCCTTGGCCCCATCCCTTCCTCCGCCTCCTACACTTTGAGCTCCAACTCTGCTGTGTGGCCCGAGCCAAGTGCCTTAGCCTCTCTGAACCCCCATCTGTCAAGGGGGCATGCTCCAGGCAGCCAGCAAGTGGGGCAGTTCCCAGGGGTGGGTGTCTGGGGGCCGTGGGAGCCGGGGGCAGCCTGGCGGTGGGGGGTGGGTGGTGCCAGCCCCGGTGGAGGAGTCTGCTGTTGCCACGTCAGAGGGTCACCCCCCGCGCCCACGGTGCTGGGTGAAGTGAGTCTGAGTCCAGGCCCGAACACGCCGAGCCCTCCCCGGAGCGGAGGGGTCCCTGGAGGCCATCTCCTGCCCCCCTCCCCCTCCTCAGGGAGGCCTGTGCTCTGGCCTGCAGCTCCGGGCCTTCAGTGCATGGGGCAGAGGACAGGGGCCCCATTGAGGAGAGGGGTCTCAATGCACCAGTGTGTGCCCTGCGCCCGGCCGGCTGGCACAGGGCCGGGGGGCCGGTGCTGGTCAGTGCTGGGCGGGCTGGGCGGCGCCCCGGCAGAGGGACCTGGGTCAGCCCCGGGCTCGGCCTCCGGCTGAGGGGCTGGATGTGGGACAGGGAGCCTGGCTGTGGGCAGGGCGGCCGCTCTGGGTCTCGGGGTCCGTGGAACCGGCCTCGGGCGGGCGGCAGGGCCTCGGGCTGGCCCTGGTGAGATGCCGGTGGGAGGGAGGGGCCGGGGCCGCCCAGAGGCCGGCCACAGGCAGGCGGTTTCCAGCTGGAAAACAGCCCTGACCCCTGACCTGCCCCAGCCCGGCCCGGCTGCACGCGACATCGGAATGTCCTCAGGCCTGGACCGCAGTCAGGGGCGGGGCTGGCCGGGGCAGGGGTCCTTCCTGGACCTGTTGTCAACTCCGGAAGCAGCGGCTGCGGGGTCACTGCTGGCTCTGCTCTCTGCTCGCTGTGCTGGGGGGAGGGGGGCAGGGGCTGCGCTGGGGGGAGGGGAGGCAGGGGCTGAGCTGGGGGGAGGGGGGCAGGGGCTGAGCTGGGGGAGGGGGGCAGGGGCTGAGCTGGGGGGAGGGGGGCAGGGGCTGAGCTGGGGGGAGGGGGGCAGGGGCTGAGCTGGGGGGAGGGGGGCAGGGGCTGAGCTGGGGGGAGGGGGGCAGGGGCTGAGCTGGGGGGAGGGGGGCAGGGGCTGAGCTGGGGGAGGGGGGCAGGGGCTGAGCTGGGGGGGAGAGGCAGGGGCTGAGATGGGGGAGGGGGCAGGGGCTGAGCTGGGGGGGGAGAGGCAGGGGCTGAGCTGGGGGGGGGGCAGGGGCTGAGCCTGGGGGGAGAGGCAGGGGCTGAGCTGGGGGAGAGGCAGGGGCTGAGCTGGGTGGGAGAGGCAGGGGCTGAGCTGGGGGGGAGAGGCATGGGCTGAGCTGGGGGGAGAGGCAGGGGCTGAGCTGGGGGGAGAGGCAGGGGCTGAGCTGGGGGGAAGAGGCAGGGGCTGAGCTGGGGAGGGGGCAGGGGATGAGCTGGGGGGGAGAGGAGGCAGGGGCTGAGCTGGGGGGAGGGGGGCAGGGGCTGAGCTGGGGGGAGGGGGGCAGGGGCTGAGCTGGGGGAGGGGGGGCAGCGGCTGAGCTGGGGGGAGAGGGACAGGGGCTGAGCTGGGGGAGGGGGCAGGGGCTGAGCTGGGGGGAGAGGCAGGGGCTGAGCTTGGGATGGGGGTAAGGCAGAGGGGCTCCCAGGGAGGACCGTAGCTTGGACCCAAGCTCACCCCCCCCCCTCTCGGGCGCTCCTCCCGGCTGGGCACCCGGACCGTTTGCCCCCCCGGGGCCCTCCCTCTGGGTTCTGGGCCCCTTTCTAAAGACGGGTGATGGGATGGGAGAGGGTGTGCCGCAGCCCTGAGGTCTGGGGCTTCTCTGGGCTGGGGCCCGGCCCCCTCTGTCCCTCTCCGTGGCCTCGGTGGGTGTGGTCAGCTCCAGGGGCCGGGCTGGGAGCCCGTCTGGCCAGCTGGGAAGGTGGAGGGATCAGAGCAACTTAGAGACCCAGGACCGGCTGGCCAGCACGGTCACTCTCGGGGGGCTGGCTCCCTAACACCGGGTGGCCTGGGGGTAGGGGTGCACGAGGCTAAATTGAACCAAATTAAGAAAAACATTCTCAAATGCGAGTGAAACATCTGCTCAGTCAGGTCACAGGAGGAGATGAGAAGTAACATTTGCAGCAGTGACGACTGTCTTTCTGAGGTGCCGGCCTCCTGGGGGGCGGGAGTTTGGGGGATTAGGGGTGGGGATGGGTGACGGGCCCACCCTGCGGGGCACTGCCCGGAGGCTCAGGGTGGGCTCACATGGTCCCAGGCAGGTCTGGGGGGGCTGCTCTGAGTGTGGCCTGAGACAAAGGGGAGAGCTGGCCCCTGCTCAGGGCCGGGCCACAGCCAGGCCTGCAGCCAGGGGGGCTGTGCGGGGGCTGGCTTTGATCATGCCCCCCCCCCCCCGCCCCGGCCTGAGGCTGTCAGGGAAGGGCTGGTGGGAGTAGGCGGGGTGTGGGGAGACCAGGCTGCCCCGTCTGTCTTTCTGCTCCCCACTCTCCAGGGCCTCTGATTAGTGCCCAGGCCTGGTGGGCGGGGCCTGCTGACAGCTGCTGTCTGAATTCCTCACACACAGCTGGGGGCGGGGTGGGGTGGGGGCGGGTGGGTGTGCTGCTCTGGCTTCCTGTCGCCTCCCCGGGGCCTGGCGGCTTGCAGTGGGTTCCCGGGTCCGCGCCCCGTCCTGCCTCCTCCGGGTGCCCGTGGAGGGGGCTGGGGCGCCCCTAGGGGCCCAGGTCCCTGAGACAGGCCGAGGCCGGGAACAATGGCTGCGGGGCCGGCGGGCAGGGGCTGGGCCGCCTTTCAAGTCGGGTTAATGGCTCTAGCAGGCACTTCCTTCCCCTCGCCCCGCCACCACCCGTGGCCTCCCGCTGAGTGGAAAAACCAGAGTAATCAGAGCCAGGACCTGGGAAATGGGGGGCGTGCCGCGTCTGGATTCCATCTGGGGCCCGAGCCGTTTCCATGCCCCCCCCATGCTCTCGTCCCCCTCCTGCCGCCCCCCACGGAGGCCGCCCAGCCAGGCTCCCGGCTCCCAGAGGCTCCGGCTCGGCCTCCCAGGCCTCCCCTGGCCCGGTCAGGCTCCGGGGGGGGGGGGGGGGCCTCTGTGGCCAGCAGGGCAGCTGGGCTCGCGGGCCATCGCTCGGGGGTGTGGCCAGTGGTGAGCAGGGTGCCTGTGGCCAGGGAGGAGGGAGGCCGGGGCTGCGGTGGGGGGAGGGCCCGGGGTCCGGGCCGGCTGGGTGGGCCATGGGGCGGCCAGCTGGCCGGCTGGGAGACGGCCGCCTTCAGGATCCGTCTGCTGGGTCAGCGCTGGGAGGCCCGGGTGGGCGAGGCCGTGTCTGCTGGAGGGTCTGCCCCCGGGCCCTCTGGTCGGAGCTCAGCCCTGGGGAAGGGGCTCAGACCCGGCCGCCCCCACAGCCCTGGGCGGTGGTGAGTAGTCGGGTGGGGGTGGAGGAGCAGAGTGGGCCCTCCAGTGAGGATCGTCTGGTCAGAGGTGGCACTTCCTCCAGGAAGCCCCCCTGACCTCCGGGCTGGGCAGGGGCCTCCTCGGCCCGCCTGCTGCTGTTCTTAGCCCTCTCTGACACCAGGGGCGGGGCAGCCGCCTCTCAGCACGGCCCCCGAGTGGGCCTGAGCCCTGCCGCCCGCCTCCCTGCGCTGGTGCTGGCGCTGGCGGCCCCATTTCATCTTCCTCCCGGGCGCCAGGCCCACCCGCCCGGCTGGTCCCGGGAAGCCCCTGTGGCTCTGGACCAGACGGGACTTCCCACGGGGGCCCTGGGGCGCTGACCCTGGACGGCCCGGGGCCCGTGGCATCTGCCCGGCTCTGCGGCCTCCTGGCTGCTCCTCAGCCGCGTGGCCTGGTGGTCGGGGGCACGCAGACGCCTCGTTAGGAGCGGGCAGGGGGCCGGGCGGGCACCTGGGCCTGTGACTGCTGTCCTGCAGGGCGGGCGCAGGGAGGCCGTCCGGGCTGGTCAGTCGGTTACGGATGAGGCTCTGACCACTGTCCCTTTTTCCCCAGGACCCTTGCCTCTCGGCCCTGCTGCTGGACAAGCGCCCGGGGCCCGGGGCCCCGCCATCCTGCCCCCCGGAGGCCGAGCGCCGCTGCACCGTCTGCTCCGCCCACCTGCACCCGCTCACGCGGGAGGCCCTGCGGCTGCTGCCGGCGCCCGCCGGCCGGGAGCACCCCGACGCCCCCCACGGAGGCCCTGGCCCCATGACCGGCCTGAGCGATGGGCCCGTGGTGGCCGGCCCCCCCGGGAGGCCGCCCGGCCGAGGGGGGCCGGACAGGAGGAAGGAGCCGGCCTGGGCTGCGGGGCCCAGCGTGCAGGTGTCTGTGGCGCCGGCCGGCCTGGGCGGGGCGCTGAGCACGGTCACCATCCAGGCCCAGCAGTGCCTGGAGGGCGTGTGGAGCGTCTCCAGGGTCAACAGCATCCTGCCCCCGTCCTGCCTGGTGAGTGCCCGGCGGCTGCGGCCCTGGCTGCCAGGCGGGGGGTTCGAGCCGGGTTCCCTCCCGGGGGGGCCGTGTTCCACGCCTCACCGGTGGTGCCGGGCCGTGGGCATGGGGCGGCCCGAGCCAGCCCTGAGGCCACCAGTCTGCCCGCCAGGCCACGGTGGGTCCGCACAGCGCCAGGTGGGGGCGGTGGGGGCACTGGGGCTGGTGGAAGCCCGTGGCCCCCTGGGACGAGGCCAGCTCCTGTCCTCGGGGTTGGGGGCGGGCACACGTTCCCGCATGAGGAGGGTCCCAGTGGCCCCCCCCAGCTCTCCTGCCAGGCCAGGCTGCCCGAGGGCGTGGCCGGGGGACCCAGACCTGCCCGGACGGGACGTGAGCGGGTGCAGGGGGCTCTGGGCCGCTGCCACGCGGCCTCTTTTCAGTCGTAGCGGATGCCTGTCCCCCGGCCCCCGCTGGCCACCAGGCCGTCCCTGCAGCAGGGGCGTGGCCTCGGGAACCAGCCCGGCACCCCCGGGGCCAGGGACCTGGGCCTGTGTTCCCGGGGAGGCCCTGCCCGGGTCAGTCGCAGGCCGAGGTGAAGCCGCTGGGGTGGGGTGGGGAGGGGCAGGTACCCGGCGTTCCCAGGGCACGGCGCGCTGCTGGCGCGGCTTCTCCGGGTGTCCTCTGTGCCCCGGGTTCCAGGAGAAGGGGTGCCATGGGCGTCAGGAGAGGAGGGCTGAGGGGACAGGGCTGGGGAGGGGAAGAGGAGGGACCTGGGCTGCACAGCTGTGTGCAGGGCCACGGGGAGCCCCCGGGCAGAGGGTGGCGTGGAACATCGCTCGGTGCTTCTCAGACCACAGGCCGCCCACAGGCTCGCCCGGCCGGTGTCTGAGGTGGGGCCGCGGGCAGGCGTCTGCCGCCGCCGGTGTGCCCGGGGGCTGTGCCCGGCGGGCTGCGGGGCACCAGGGCAGGTCCAGCGACTGGCAAAGCCCGTCCAGTCTCAGTGCCTTCCCCCCCGGCCCCAGGCTCCGGCTCCTCTGAGGTCAGCAGGATGGGGATGGACGTCAGCGTGGCTGGGGGGTCTTGGCCTTGCTGGGCCTCGGCCCCGGGCCACGGCTGTCCTGAGCCCTGCGCCCGGCGGCTTGGGGACGGGGCGTGGACAGCCATGGGGAGAGCGGGGCCTGAACCGGCCTCCGTGGGGACGAGGCGCCCAGGGCCGGCGTGGCAGCGTCCTCCCCTCCCGCAGTCTGTGGGCGAGGCCGGCCCGGGCGCTGGGTCACTCGGGAGGGATGTGCCCGCAGCAGCGCCAAGGCGGGGAAGCAGCTCAGGAGGGCTTCCTGGAGGAGGTGGCGTTGGTCTGGGCCCAGAGGGAGGTGCCGGAGAGAGTGGCCCAGTGCAGGGTGTGTGGGGACGTGGAGGCCCCTGGAAATAGTCGGGGGGCTCCGGACCCGGGGGAGCCACGTGCCCGTCTCGCCGGGGCCTCCAATCCAGGCGGAAAGGGCTTGGGGTTGCTCTCGGGGCGCCCCGGGCAGAGGGGGGTCGTGAGCTGCAGTGGGGGGGTTGGTGTAGCCGGAGTCCACCCCGGGGGGGTCACTGCCCAGCCGGCAGCCTGCCCGTGGTCTCTGCCCCATAACGCGGGCATTTACGGCCCCTGACCATTTACGGTGCATCGACCGCCTCCTGGGGGGGAATGGACTTACAATTAGGCGGCAGCCCTGGTGGTCGATGGGGGATTATCAGAACCATAAAGAGGACGTGAGGACTCCGATGAGGTGATTTCCCCTGAGCCAGGGCAGCGGTCGTCGGCGGTGGCCCTGGGACTGGGCAGTGGCATTGAACCCTTCGGGGGGGCGTGCTGTGAACCCCAACAGGGCCCGTCACACGGGGCGCACAGGGGTCTTGACTGGTGGGGACCCATCTGGCCCCGGGTGGGGAGACCGGGCAGGAGGGCAGGGGGCGCTGGAGGAGGTGCCGGCCCTGGCCGGAGGGGTGGTCTTTGGAGGTGGGACCCAGGGCTCCGAGGGCCCAGGAGCCGGCCCTGTGGCCGCCGGAGTCCAGCTGTGGGCTCGGCCATCTGGGGAGCCACGTCCGGGTGAGGCAGCCCTCGGGCACCCAGGGCCTCGGTCAGACCGCAGCCGGGACCGCTGTCCATGGCTCAGAGCTCGGCCCTTCGGGGCCTTCCACTTCCCGAGGGTCGGGCGTGGCTCCTGGCGTCTCCCAGACCCGTGGCCGGCAAACTGCGGCTCCCGAGCCACACGCGGCTCTTTGGCCCCTTGAGTGTGGCTTTTCCACCAAATACCACAGCCTGGGCCAGTCTGTTTTGAAGAAGTGGCGTTAGAAGTTTAAATTAAAGAAGTTTGACTCTCCAAATAAATTTCAATCGTTGTGCTGGTGATATTTGGCTCTGGTGATGAATGCGTTTGCCGACCACTGTCCCAGACTGTCAGACGCCCGTCGCCCGCACAGCTGCCTGAGGGTGCGGGCAGTGGCCACGGGCCACCCCAGCCCCCTGCCCAGCCCACTCCCCGGGGCACGCCGTGGACTAGTGTGTCCCCGTGCCCACAGCGGCCCTGCGCTCCGGGCGCCGGATGAGCTTTGGCCTCCGCCCCCCAGAGGCTGGAGCTCACACAGCAGGAGAGGGGAGGGACACGTGGCTGGCTGCTGCCCGGGCCAGGCCGACGGGCCAGGCAGACCTTCCGAGTCCCATGGGTGCAGGTCAGGTCCTGCCTGGGGTCCCAGGGCCCACCGTCGCGGGAGGACCTGGAGCGGAGGGTTTCCGGCCGGCGACCGGCCGGAGCCGGTGGAGGCCGGGCCCGGATGGGGGGAGGGGGGAGGGCTCCCTGGAGGAGGGGCCGCATCAGCTGTGACTGCTGGTTGAGAGGGGAAGTCACTTTGGTGGAGGCCCAGGAGGAGGCAGGGTTTTCCTCTTCCCTCGGAGGTTGGGGGCACAGGCTCGGGGCGTCCCTCCTGCTGCACCCCATGCCAGCCTGCTCGTGCCCCTGCCTCTCGGTGAGCCCTGGCAGGGTCCTGGCGGGCGCCCACCGTCCTCAGGGCTGTGGCTGGGACGGTGGGGTGTGATGGGCTGTGTGTGGGTTCCGGTCTGCCTCTCCAGTGTGACCCATTGCTGGCGCCCCAGTCTGGGCCTCAGTTTACCCAGCCTGCGGGACCATCCCTGCTGGGGGCCCTCAGGGTGACCAGGCGGAGCTCTGAGGGAGCAGCCGGGGCTGCCCCATGGGCCCCGTGCCTGGCAGACGCCCCCTGAGCGGTGCCACACTGCCCTGTGCGGGGCTGATTCTGTGCCTGCGAGGTCCCTTTGGCTGCCCCTTAGGCCCTGCCCCTCCTACCCCCTCCCGGCCCGAAGGACCCCCGGGGGTGTGGACGGTGCCCGCTGCCCTTCTCAGACCAGAACCAGACCCAGGTGGACGTCGGGCCTAGGGGCCCCCTAGGAAGTGGCTTAAAGCATGGTGTTTCCCAAACGGTGTTCCGTGGAACCTCAGCACCCCTGTGGGCACCCGGAGGCCTGGCTGGCTCGGCAGGCCCCTCGGACGTGGCCTCACTCTCTCCGCTCTCCTCTCGCTTTTCTTTCGTTGCTGCCCGGCTCCTCCATCACATCTTCTGTTCGGCCCCGCCCACCGCCCCCCCACTCCCCCCCACCTCCCTTCCCCGTGTTTTGGTCCCCCCACCCCTCCCCGGCTTCTTTTGGCGTGCCCGGCTCTGCTTCTGGCAGGAGGCGGCGGCTGTGCCAGGGGCCGGAGCCGTGTCCCGGCAGCTCGCCCGGCAGCGGAGCCGAGGCAGGCGGGACGCCCGGACAGGTCAGTGTGGGCCCGGCCGCGCAGGCACGCTGGGCTGCCTCCCGGCGGGAGGCGGAGGCGCCGCGGGAGCCGGCGGCACGGCTGGGCCCGTGGGGGCTGGGGACTGGAGGGCGGGTGCGGCCCTGCACCTGCCCTCTGACCCGCCGGCCTGGGCTGCGGGCGTGGGCCCTCTCCTGGGGCCGGTGGGAGCTGGTGGGCACCGGGGCCCCGGCCGCGGTGGGTCTCCGTCCGGCCAGCTCTGCCCTGAGCAGCCCAGGCCCGGGGGTGAGGCTGGCGTGACGCAGCCCTCGGCCTTGTCTGCACACCCCACCCCTGGGCGGGGGCCGGGGGCTCTCGCCAGAGCTCATGCTCGGTGCCCAGGCCAGGGCCTGCCTGACCCTCCTTCTGGAACGTTCCTGTCCGTCCACTGTGTCCGCAGCCCCTTTCCCTCCGGTGTGGGGCCCGCCCCCAGCCTGGGCGGGTCTGTCTGCTGTGTCCCCTCCAGGCTGTGCTCTCGGAGGTCAGGTGTATGGAGCACCCACCAGGTGCGGGGCAGGGTGCAGGCGCCTCCGGGGCCTCCTGCCCAGCTCTGGGTGCCCGTGAACGTGGAGAGAACGGCAGAGGGGGGCTGGGCAGACAGCGGTGGGAGCTGAGGAGAGGGCCGGGCTCGGGCGGGGAATGGCCCTGAGTGGGGAGGGCGGGCTCGGGGGAGGCGAGGTCGGTGGCGGGGCCCGCAGGCTGGCACATTGCCCCCCGGTGAGGGCCTGGGCTGCCCAGGTGTGTCGTGTCTGCCCTCAGGGAGCCCTGGGGGGCGGTGGAGCCTCCAGACGGGTGCTTGGCTCTGGGAGCTTCCCGTGCAGCCTGCTTTCTCTCTGAGCCTGGAACGGGCGCAGTGAGGCCCTCCCCCTCAGTGAGGAGCAGGACCTTCTTCCAGAACATTCCTCCCGGCCCATGTGTTTTATTCTGCTGAGGTCCCGTCCCCCACCCCGGCCTCTGGCTGTGTCCCTGGGCAGACCCTCCAGGGCTGGTGCCACCGGGTTCTCACCGAGCGGCCTGCGGGGTCCTCACCGGGCAGCGGGCGGAGGCTGCTGCCGGCACAGGGGCCCGGGGCCGGCCCGCGGTGTGCAGAGACACGGCCGGCGGGCCTCCAGGTGGCTGGCGCCGTCCCCCGAGCACGTAATCGCATTTGTGCCTCATTACGAGGCTGTCCTCCGCCCCGGGATTTATTTTAGCTAATTAGCGGAAATGCCAGGCTAGTATTTCAGCACAGAGCCTCATACATTACCGTCCGAGGGCCATTAGCGCTCCTGACGCATATTTATCGCCGTGCCTCCTCTGAGGACGCGTCCGGCGCCCCCAGACGGCCGGACGGCCGGTGAGGGGCCGGGGCCCGTCCCTCTGTCCGTCCGTCCTGCCGCCTGGCCACGCCCTCCGGGACCCGATGGAGGAGGGGCTGCGGGGCCGGGCCCCGGGTGGGCACCTGCCCCTCCCTGGGGCGCTCGTCCCTGGGGCCGAGCGCCTGGTGCCCTGAGCTGGCGGGGTGGTGCGGGCCGGGGGGCGGGGGGGGCCGGGCCGGGTGGTGGTGCCCTGAGCTGGCGGGGCTGTGTGGGCCGGGGGCCCGGGGCCAGGGGCCGGGCCGGGGGGTGGTGCCCTGAGCTGGCGGGGCTGTGTGGGCCGGGGGCCCGGGGCCAGGGGCCGGGCCGGGGGGTGGTGCCCTGAGCTGGCGGGGCGGTGCGGTCCAGGGGCCGGGGGCCGGGGGCCGGGCCGGGGTGGCGGAGCGCGTGCCGCCTGGCGGCCGTCCCTCAGGAGGCTCTCTCCCGCAGGCGGAGGCGGCGGTGGCCGCGGTGGCGGTGGCAGACTCGGTCCGCGACGGCCCTCCCTCCGGGGGCCCTGACGGGGTGTCCCGGCTGTGGGGCCGCGGGGGGGCCTGCACCACCGCCCTGGTCTCCCCGGCCCCCGGCCCCCCCGCGGCGGGCCCGGCTGCGGCCGCCTCCTTCTTCGTCAGGTAGGTGCTGTGGGGCCCCCCAGACGGGAGCTGGTGGGGAGGGGGTGGAACGGGGCCGAGGGAGCATCTGCGGGGACCGGCAGGGCTGGGGTGAGCGGGGAGGGTCCCGGAGGGAGGCTGGCACGGGTGCGGCCCAGCCCCACAGCCAGGAGCCGGGTCCCTGTTCGAGGCCCAGGCCCTGGCGTGTGGGCGCCACTGGGGCCCGGGGCTGGCTGTCTGGTCCTGGGGGACCAGCGGGGAGGCCTGCCTGGCGGGGGCGCTGGGTGGGAGGCAGGGGCCAGCCTTTGCCCTGCGGCTGCGGGGCGGGAGTGGTGAGGAGCCCAGCACGGCCCTGTCTGATGAGCTGGCCGTGAATCCCGCACGGCGGTGGGGCTGGTGCCCTCCTGGGGCCCAGGGTGCATGGCCTGACGGGGTGGGGGGTGATGAGGGTGTCTTTGGGGCTCAGGGCCTGCCACCCTAGAGGCTGAGATGGGGCTGGGACTCTGGGCGTGGGGGACAGGCCTCCCCCTAGTCTGCCTGGCCGCGGGCAGCAGGCCCGCCAGGCGAGGTGGTCGGGAGCCACGGGACCGTCTGGGAGGCCGGGTGTGGGGGCTGCGCCGGCTCGTTACAGACCTGGCCCCACCGCCGCCTTTTGTCTGGAGCCCACGAGGCCGCGCTGACCTTGGGGGGTTGCCATAGAAACTGGCACCGCGGCGGGGGTGCGGCCCAGCCCCACAGCCGGGAGCCGGGTCCCTGTCCGAGGCACCTCCTGAATCTAGAGGCTCAGCGGGGTGGGGGTGGGGGGCCCGGCAGCCTCAGGCAGCGCCGCCCGGTGTCTGCCCGCTGCTGGGCACCAGGGTGGGAGGGCGGGGCCGAGGGTGCCCGCCGCCCGAGGATGTGGGCAGTGCCAGCCGGGCGAGGGCTGGGCGAGGCCCCCCGGCTTCGGGGTTCTGTCCCCCGAGTCCCCGAGGGCAGATCCCGGCCCTCAGGGCCTGCGGGGGCAGCTCCCGGGGGCATGGCCGGGTCCGCAGCCTGGTGCCCGCCCTCAGGCGGCCCCGGCTGGCCCGGGGCGGACCCACGCCGGCCGGAGCTGCCCGCGTGTCTGCGGCGAGTCCGGGCCCCGCTCCCCGCGCCCAGCGGCCTGCCTGCCGGGACATTGCCTTCCTTCCGGGCAGACGTAACGTTTCTCTAAAACGGCGAAGCGTGTCTCTGTCCGTCCGCTGCGTTGGGACCAGGCTGGCGAGCGGGGAGAGGTGTCCCGGCTGGCAGCGGGGCGGGTGGACGGTCCGGGGCGAGTGGGGAGAGGTGTCCGGCTGGCAGCGGGGCGGGCGGACGGTCCGGGGCGAGTGGGGAGAGGTGTTGGCTGGCAGCGGGGGCGGATGGTCCGGGGCGAGTGGGGAGAGGTGTCGGCTGGCAGCGGGGCGGGCGGACGGTCCGGGGCGAGTGGGGAGAGGTGTCGGCTGGCAGCGGGGCGGGCGGACGGTCCGGGGCGAGTGGGGAGAGGTGTCCGGCTGGCAGCGGGGCGGGCGGACGGTCCGGGGCGAGTGGGGAGAGGTGTTGGCTGGCAGCGGGGCTGGCGGACGGTCCGGGGCGAGTGGGGAGAGGTGTCGGCTGGCAGCGGGGCGGGCGGACGGTCCGGGGTGAGTGGGGAGAGGTGTCCGGCTGGCAGCGGGGCGGGCGGACGGTCCGGGGCGAGTGGGGAGAGGTGTTGGCTGGCAGCGGGGGCGGATGGTCCGGGGCGAGTGGGGAGAGGTGTCGGCTGGCAGCGGGGCGGGCGGACGGTCCGGGGCGAGTGGGGAGAGGTGTCGGCTGGCAGCGGGGCGGGCGGACGGTCCGGGTGAGTGGGGAGAGGTGTCCGGCTGGCAGCGGGGCGGGCGGTCCGGGGCGAGCGGGGAGAGGTGTCCGGCTGGCAGCGGGGGCGGACGGTCCGGGGCGAGCGGGGAGAGGTGTCCGGCTGGCAGCGGGGCGGACGGTCCGGGGCGAGTGGGGAGAGGTGTCCGGCTGGCAGCGGGGCGGGGCGGATGGTCCGGGGCGAGCGGGGAGAGGTGTCCGGCTGGCAGCGAGGGCGGACGGTCCGGGGGGAGCGGGGAGAGGTGTCCGGCTGGCAGCAGGGGCGGCGGACGGTCTGGGGCGAGTGGGGAGAGGTGTCCGGCTGGCAGCGGGGCGGGCGGGCGGCCAGGAGCCCGCACTCACTCCCAGCCGCGCCCGCCTGGCTCCGTCAGAGCCGCTGCCTGAGGGTGGGGGCGCAGCCATGTGGCCAGAGCTCAGGGCAGGAGGTTCCGGCATCGCCCGGGCATCAGGGCGGGCTTCCTGGAGGCGGCGTCCCAGGGACCCTCGGGCTTTGTCTGTAGGTGCAGGTCCTGCTTTTCTGTCTTCCCTGCGAGCCAGGCCCCTCAGACTGCCGTCCGCCCCCCGGCCCCCGCACTCCTCTCCCCCAGCACTGCTCACGCCTGCGGGTCCCCGCTCAGGCCTCCAGCTGTGCAGGGCCGTTCATGCCCCGCCTCCACCCCCGCTGCTCAGAGCCCAGGTCTGTGTCCCCAGAAGGCGGGGGCCCTCGAGGGCAGCAGGCCTGGCCCCGCAGAGGGTCCCCCGCAGGCTGGGCCACAGTGCCCTCGACCCCAGGCCCAGGGCACAGGGCCTGGCTGGCATCACAGGAGAGGGCGCCTCTGCCCGGCACTCAGTGACGCCCCTCTGACCCGGGTGGTGACGGAGCCGTGGGAGCCGGGCGGGGGCCGGGCAAGCGGGCGCACCGCCCTCAGCCTGCAGGCCTGGGGGGAGGGCACCCTGAGTGAGGTCACCCGTGGGCGGAGACGCCGACACTGGCAGGACCTCAGAGGATCGGCCTGGTCTGCGCAGGCAGGGCCTGGGCGTGTGGGGGGAGGTGAGGTGGGGGGTTAGGTGGGGGGACACCTCCCGGCGCTGCAGGCTGGGCCGAGGGGCCGGGGCGAGGGCTGTGCCCAGCTCCTGGCCCCGAGGCTCCCAGAGGGTCGGAGCCCTCGCCTCGCTCGCGCCCGCCTGCCCGGTCCTGGCCTCTGTGGACGGGAGGCCCGTGTCCCCTGGTCTCCCCGTCGGCCAGGGGTCCCCTGCCTCCTGCCCCGAGGCTCGGGCTGTGGGTTCAGGGTGCTCTGTCCCTTAGCCTCGGCGTCCCCGGCCGGCCCTGGTGAGCCTGGGGCGCAGGGACCCGCTGTGGGGCTGGGGGCACACTGCCCCCTGGCTGTTGGCCGACCTGGCACGCCGGCCTGGGAGCCGAGCCGATGCTGTGCGGGCGGCCCTCAGGGTGGGCACCACTGCCTGGGCACGGCGGGCGAGGAGGCCCCGGCTCCCCCACAGCTGCCCATCCTCCCCAGGGCAGGGCGGGGCCACAGTTCCTACCCTCTCTGACCCCCCCTCAGGGGGGTGGTGGGAAGCTGCAGCGAAACCCATGGTGGCTGGGGTCCCGGGCAGGGAGCCGGGCTGGGCACTGGTTGGGCAGGGGGAGCCCCTGAGCTGAGGTTCTGGGGGGAATGGCCGACTCCCCCTGCCCAGCCCAGGTCTCCTTAGTCCCACCTGCCCTGCTAGCTACACTCCGCCCTGACCACTCACTGCCAGCGTGCTCAGCAGCCGCCCCGCCCACTCCCCGTGCTCAGGCCAGGCCCAGGCCTCCCTCTGCCCTTGACTTGTGTGTGGCCGTCCAGCAGGGGGGCGGGGCGGGGCGGCTCCGGGGGGGGGGGAGGCTCAGGGGGGGAAGGCTCGGGGGGGCGGGGAGGGACGGAGGGGGGGGAGGCTCCGGGGGGGGCGGGGAGGGACGGGGCGGGGTGGCTCGGGGGGGGGCGGGGCGGCTCGGGGGGGTGGGAGGCTCAGGGGGACGGGGGGCTCCGGGGGACGGGGAGGCTCCCGGGACGGGGCGGGACGGGGGGCGGGCGGCTCAGGGGCTCTGTGTGCAGCAGGCTCGGCCGGAATCGGCTGATGTCTGCTGTGGCCGGGGCACCCCGTGTGGTCTGGGCCCCAGATGAGCCCCGTGGGGTGCACTCCGCCCCCCCCCGGCCCCGCCCCTGCGATTAAGCCGCCAGCGTCATCGCTCAGTTTTATTTCCCGTGATGACACCTGGCTGGGAGGAAAGCATCCCCGGGGCCTCTTAAAGACAAGCCTGTTACAGACGAGGGCCCGCCAGCACACGGTCCGTCTTACCGAGTGGGAGCGCGGGTGCCGGGCAGCAGAGGGGGCCGGGGGCCGGGGGGCCGGGCAGCAGAGGGGGCCGGGGGCCGGGGGGCCGGGCAGCAGGGGGGGGCCGGGGGCCGGGGGGCCGGGCAGCAGGGGGGGCCGGGGGCCGGGGGGCCGGGCAGCAGAGGGGGGGGCCGGGGGCTCAGGCAACAGAGGAGGGTCCGGGGGGCTGGACAGCAGAGGGAATGGGCTGGCGGCTGGGACCAGAATGGTGGGCAGCAGAGGGAGTGGGCTGGGGGCTGGGACCAGAATGGCGGGCAGCAGAGGGAATGGGCTGGGGGGCCGGGGGCCCGGGGCAGCAGAGGGGGGGCTGGGGGGCTGGGCAGCAGGGGGGGGCCGGGGGCCGGGGGGCCAGGCAGCAGAGGGGGAGGCCGGGGGGTCAGGCAACAGAGGAGGGTCCGGGGGGCTGGACAGCAGAGGGAATGGGCTGGGGGGCTGCGGGGCCCGGGGCAGCAGAGGGAGGGGCCGGGGGGCTGGGGGGCTGGGGGCCGGGCACCGCAGGGAGACCCAGTCAGCACACGGGGCCCGGGGCCTGTGAGTGGCCGGCGGGTCCTGCTCCCCCAGCAGCGGTGGGGCTGGGACACGGGGCAGGTCTGGGGCAGCGGGCGGGTGGGGAGGGGCACCTGGCCAGGCCCCTGCTGCCCCGGGAGGCGTGGCGTGGGCGGCAGAGGCTTTGGCCGCCGATGGGACGGCTCTGAGCCCCCGCCCCGCCCCCAGGGCCGCCCAGAAGCTCAGCCTGGCCAAGCGCAGGAAGCCGCCCCCGCCGCCCGCGCCCGCCGCCCGCGCCTCCCCGTTCCCCACGGACTTCAGCGGCGCTCTGCAGCTGTGGCCGCCGCCCGCGCCCCCCTGCCTGCTCAGGGCCGCCGCCCAGGCCAAGGACCAGCCGGGCGGCCCCGGAAAGGTAGGCCTGGGCGTGACCGGGCCCCGGCGGGCTGCGCCTCCTCCCGCCGGTACCAGTGGGGACACTGAGGCCCGGGCCAGCCCCGTCGGCTCCGGCTGGTGGCACGGAGCCCTGTGGGGTCGCCCTGGCGGTGTGGGCACCTTGGTTCCCGGCCTCCGCCCCCGCCCCGAGGGCCGGGCCAGCCTCCGGGACGCCGGCTCCTGTCGGGGACACGTCTCTGCATCTGGTTCTCGTGTTTGGGGAGCTGGCAGAGGCCGCCCGGCTGCCCGCTGGCTGCGCTGGACCAGCCTGCGCCGCCCACCCTCCCTGCCCGGCCGTCCCGGCCTCAGGCTCTGACTCCCACGGAGGCCGCAGGGTTCTTCCTCCCGCCCCCGTCCGAGGGCTCACAGCGGCCAGGGCCCCGCCTGCTGCCTCCTTCCTTCCCCGCCTCCTCCGGCGTGGCCTCCGCCTGGCCGGGAGGGAGGAGGGGCCCAGGGAGGGAGGCTGCACTGAGACATCTGGGGGGTTAGGGCGGGGGGGGGGGGTCACCATGCGGCCGCCCGTCCAGGCTGCGGGCTGCGCTGTGGGGGGGGGGGGTGTGGGGTGGGCTGGCTCTGGGACATTCTGAGCCTCTGGGGCCCCCCTGTTCTGCCCTGGAGTCCGCGAGGGGGTGTGGACAGCCCCCCATCGAGGGCAGGCAAGGTCCGGGGGTCAGTCCCTGCACTCTGCCCCTCTGCCCAAGGGGTGTCCAGAGCCTGCCCTCTATCCTGGCCTCGCCCCCCCTCCCCGCCCCCTCCCCGGGCGGAGGGGGTGCTGAGGCCGCCCGCTGCCCCCCCTCCCCCCCCTCCCCGGGCGGAGGGGTGCTGAGGCCGCCCGCTGCCCCCCCTCCCCCCCTCCCCGGGCGGAGGGGTGCTGAGGCCGCCCGCTGCCCCCCCTCCCCGGGCGGAGGGGTGCTGAGGCCGCCCGCTGCCCCCCTCTCCCCCCCTCCCCGGGCGGAGGGGTGCTGAGGCCGCCCGCTGCCCCCCCTCCCCGGGCGGAGGGGTGCTGAGGCCGCCCGCTGCCCCCCCTCCCCGGGTGGAGGGGTGCTGAGGCCCCCCGCTGCCCCCCCTCCCCGGGTGGAGGGGTGCTGAGGCCCCCCGCTGCCCCCCCCCCCCCCCTCCCCGGGCGGAGGGGTGCTGAGGCCGCCCGCTGCCCCCCCTCCCCGGGTGGAGGGGTGCTGAGGCCGCCCGCTGCCCCCCCTCCCCCCCTCCCCGGGCGGAGGGGTGCTGAGGCCGCCCGCTGCCCCCCAGGTGAAGGCCATGCTGCGGGTCTGGCCCGCCCCGGGGGCCCCGCGCTGCGCCGAGGCCGTGGGCTTCCTGAAGGTGGACCCGCGGAGGAAGCAGCTGACCCTGTACGACCCGGCCGCCGGGCCCCCGGGCAGCGCCCCCCGGCTCGCGGCCACCGCCCCCGTCCCCAAGATGTTCGCCTTCGACGCCGTCTTCCCGCCGGACTCCGAGCAGGTGAGCGGCCGGGCCGGGACCGGGGCGCCGGCGGGCGGGGGTCCCCCGCCTCCGGCCGCCCGGCCTCTCGGGGCTCCGCCGGCCGCCGGCCCGGCTCCGGCTGTGTCCCAGGGCGGCGCCCACCTCCCCGGGGGCCCTCGGGCCCGCGTGTCCGGCCCGGGTGTGCGTGAGCCCTGACCGCACCCCGTGTGCCCTGTGCGTGCCGGGACCACACGTGTGCTGCGGTCTGGGTCCCTGGCCGGTTCGTGCTGCGTGAGCTTCTGTGTCCCGTCTGCGTGCTCTCTGCACAGAGCTCTGTTCTGGGTCTGTGTGTGCTGGCCCGGCCACCTGGGTAAGGTGTCTGCTTTTTGGCAGGACAGTCCCGCGGGACAAATTATAAAATTGGGACTTTCTTTTTAAAAAATATATTTTATTGATTTTTCACAGAGAGGAAGGAAGAGAGACAGAGAGCCAGAAACATCGATGAGAGAGAGTCATCGATCAGCTGCCTCCTGCACGCCCCCCACTGGGGACGAGCCCACAACCAAGGCACATGCCCTTGACCGGAATCGAACCCGGGACCCTTGAGTCCACAGGCCGACGCTCTGTCCACTGAGCCAAACCGGTCTCGGCAAAATTGGGACCTTCTTCTTTTTTTTCTTTTTTTAAAATATATTTTATTGATTTTGTACAGAGAGGAAGGGAGAGAGATAGAGAATCAGAAACATCGATGAGAGAGAGTCATCGATCAGCTGTCTCTTGCACACCCCCCACTGGGGATGTGCCCGCAACCAAGGTACATGCCCTTGACCGGAATTGAACCCGGGACCTTTCAGTCCCCAAGCCGACGCTCTATCCATTGAGCCAAACCGGTCCTGACAAAATTGGGACTTTCTTAAAATGCCCCGGGACGCAGGACAAATGGTTAAAAATCGGGACTGTCCCGCCAAAAGCGGGACGTCTAGCCACCTTACGTGACCTGGGGCCCGCAGACGTGGCGGGAGGGTGGCGGATCCATGACGTGGCCCTGCCTGTCCCTCCCCAGGCCGAGGTCTGCGCGGGCAGCGTGGCTGACGTGCTGCAGTCCGTGGTCAGCGGGGCCGACGGCTGCATCTTCTCCTTCGGCCACACGGGCCTCGGTGAGTGTGTCCCCTCCCCGTCACCCGCTCCGCTGTGCCTGAGCCCTGTTTATGGGTGGGCAGAGGGCCTGGGCGTCCCCCATGGGCGGGGCGGGCACGTGCGGAGGAAGCCGAAACCCTGCCTAGCAGGAGCCGGGCCTGGGAGCGGGTCCGAGGAGGCCCCGGGCAGGGCCGGATAGGTGGCGCCCGTCCGCCGGGCTCCGGGGCCCGTCTGGCCCAGCGTGCGGGGCCCTGACCCGCCGGCCTGCCCCCAGGCAAGTCCTACACCATGATCGGGGGGGACAGCTCGCCCCAGAGCCTGGGCGTCGTGCCCTGCGCCATCGCCTGGCTCTTCCGGCTCATCGGCGAGCGCCGGGAGCGGACGGGCACCCGCTTCTCCGTCCGCGTGTCCGCCGTGGAGGTGTGCGGCCAGGGCCTGCGCGACCTGCTGGCCGAGGTGGCCGCCGGCAGCCTGCAGGACGAGCAGTCCCCGGGCGTGTACCTGCGGGAGGACCCTGCCAGCGGGGCGCAGGTGGGTCACCCCTCCCCGGGGGCGGGGAGCAGCCCGGGGGCTGGCGGGGGCCGTGTCCTGGCCCCGGGCACTGAGGCCCCGTGTCCGCCCCGTCAGCTGCAGAGCCAGAGCGAGCTGCGGGCGCCCACGGCCGAGAGGGCGGCCTTCTACCTGGACGCGGCGCTGGCGGCCCGCGGTGCCGGCGGCCCCCCGGACGCCCAGGGCTCCCACCTGCTCTTCACGCTGCACGTCTACCAGTACCGCGTGGAGAAGGGCGGCCAGGGCGGAAGTAGGTGCCCGCCGCGCCCGCCGAGGGCTGGAGTCGAGCTGGGGTCATCGTCTCGGCCGCCCTCGCTCACCCGCCCGCCCTTCCCTGTGGTTTCAGTGTCCGGGGGCCGCAGCCGCCTGCACCTCATCGACCTGGGCAGCTGCGAGGGGGCGCCCGGCCGGGGCGGGGAGGCCCCGGCTGGTCCCCCGAGCCTGTCCCTGTCGGCTCTGGGCAGCGTCATCCTGGCCCTGGTGAGCGGCGCCAAGCACGTGCCCTGCAGGTGAGCCGGGCCTCCGGCCGGTGCTGGGGGAGGGGGCAGGTGCGGGCGGGCAGGTCCCGTGTCCGGCCTGGCGCTCTGTTCTGTTGCTCCACCACCTGAGGGGCCTCCGTAGCCCAGGCCTGGAGGGGTCCCCAGCACCCGGGTGGCAGACCCGCCCGGGCGATGCAGGCAGGCCCTGGTGTGGCACGGGGCCGCCGCCCCGCCGCAGCCCTGCGCCCCAGGCCCGGCCCGCCTCACCCCGACCCTCGGCCCAGGGAGCACCGGCTCACCATGCTGCTGCGGGAGGCCCTGGCGCCCGGCTCCCACGCCACCATGATCGCCCACGTCTCTGCGGCCCCCGCCCACCACGCCGAGACGCTCAGCACCGCGCAGCTGGCCGCCCGCATCCACCACCTGCGTAGGAGGAAGGGCAAGGTCAGTGCCAGTCCCCGTCCTGCCAGGGCCTCTGCCAGCCCCCCCACCGTGGGCCGGGCCCCCGTCCCGCTCTGCCGCCCCCCCACGGCCCCCGTCCCGCTCTGCCAGCCCCCCCACCGCGGGCCGGGCCCCCGTCCCGCTCTGCCGGCCCCCCCACCGCGGGCCGGGCCCCCGTCCCGCTCTGCCGCCCCCCACCGCGGGCCAGGCCCCCGTCCCGCTCTGCCGGCCCCCCCACCGCGGGCCGGGCCCCCGTCCCGCTCTGCCAGCCCCCCCACCGCGGGCCGGGCCCCCGTCCCGCTCTGCCAGCCCCCCCACCGCGGGCCGGGCCCCCGCCCCGCTCTGCCAGCCCCCCACCGTGGGCCAGGCCCCCGTCCCGCTCTGCCAGCCCCCCCACCGCGGGCCGGGCCCGGTCCCGCCAGGCCTCTGTCCCACCCCCCGGGGACCGGGGACTCCCGGTGTGTCCTGGGGCCCCGGGGCGGAGCAGACAGGCCTGGCTGGGGTGGGCGGCTGGGCACTCCCTGGGCGAAGGCGCGGAGACGGCGGAGGGACAGGGTCTGGGCCCAGCTCCGCGGCGTTGGGCAGGGGCTGCGGGGCTGTCCTCCCTCCTGGTTCGGTTCTTGCCGATTCCCCGGACGGTGCTGAGGGCAGGGCTGTGTCTGAGGCGCGGGGACCCGGCGGGTGGCGGCTGCCGCCGGGCGGCGCGGGGCGGCCGGAGCTGGTGGGAACTGGCTCACACCGGCTGCTCTGCCCCAGTACGCGTCCAGCTCCTCCGGCGGGGACAGCTCCTGCGAGGAAGGCCGCGCCCGCCGCCCCCCGCCCCTGCCTGCCTTCCACGCCCGCTCCGGGGCCCCGGCCCCCGGCCGCCCGGCCCCCCGCTCGCCCGGCGACCCCGACTACTCCTCCAGCAGCGAGCAGTCCTGCGACACGGTCATCTACGTGGGGCCCGGCGGGGCGGCGCTGTCGGACCGCGAGCTCACGGACAGCGAGGGCCCGCCCGACGCTGTGCCCATCATCCCGGCGCTGGGCCGCCGCTGGCCGCCCGGGGGCCCGCGCGACGCCGACCACTTCCGCTGCCGCACCTTCGCCGAGCTGCAGGAGCGGCTGGAGTGCATCGACGGCAGCGAGGGGCCCCCGGGCCCGGCCCCCGCAGCCAGGAAGCCTTCGCCGCCCGAGGCCGCGGCCCCCAGGACGGCCCCGGGCAGCCCGCTGGCCGCCAGCACGCCCCAGGGCAGCCCCGGCCCGGACCCCCTCCGGGGCGCCCCCGGGGACCTGCAGGAGGACTGCGGCTCCGGGCCTGAGCAGCGGGGGCCGGACAAGGTCGCGGGCGGCGGGGGCAGGAGGCCGCTGCCCGGCCCGGCTCCTCCGCCCCCCGGGAAGCCCGCGGACGGCGTGGTCCGGACGCCCCCGGCGGGCGAGAGCGGACAGGGGGGCCGCGCCCGGCCGTGCGCGCGGGGCCTGCTGACAACCACAGTGACCCTGCAGCAGCCCCTGGAGCTGAACGGCGAGGACCAGCTGGTGTTCACGGTGGTGGAGGAGCTGGCCCTGGGCGGGCGCCCCACCAGCCTCGCCAGCCTCGGCAGCGACTGCTCCCTGCAGGCCCTGGCCTCGGGTTCGAGGCCCGTGAGCATCATCAGCAGCATCAACGACGAGTTTGACGCCTACACTGCCCAGGCCCCCAGCTCCTCCAGCAGCTCCCGGCTCAGCGAGCTCAGCGCCTGCACCCCCTCCCGGGCCAGCCCGGACCCCTTCAGCCCCGACACGGCGGGGCCCGGCCCTCTGGACGCCCCGGGCCCGGCCAGCCCCCCGGAGGACAGCCACGAGGGGTCCTCGGAGAGCGGCAGCCCGGACGGGCCTGGCCCCGGGGCCGCAGCAGCCTCGGTCCGGCCGGGCAGGGAGCCCTGGGCTGGGTGCCCACACGGGGCGGCCCCGGCACAGACCATCCACTCCAGCCTTCCCCGGACGCCCAGCGCCACCGCCGCCGCCCGCCGAGCCGGCTGCCCGCGCCTGGCGCTGAGCCCGCCGGGGGGCTGCGGGGCTCCGTCCGAGGACCCCTGGCTGCTCCGGGGGCACGAGCGCGGCTCGAGGATGCCCGGCCCGGCCCCGCAGCCGGCCTGCGCCCGGAGGGTGGCGGACGGCTGTGAGGTGGCGGTCGGGGGGGCGCACCGGCCGGAGGCTGCGGCTGCCATCCCTCCGCTGAGGCGGGGGGCCACCACGCTGGGCGTGAGCACGCCCGCCGCGCCCTGCGGCGAGGGCCCGGCCGAGAGGCCCGCCCCCGGCGGCAGGAAGGGCGCGGCCGCCAAGGGGCCCCTGCTCCCCAGGCCCGGCCCCGGCCCCCCCGCCCCGCCCGTGCGCAAGTCCAGCCTGGAGCCCAAGGCCGGCCCGGCGCCCGCCCCCGCCTGCCGCTGGGGCGAGGAGGAGGCCAGGCCGGGCGGGCGGGCCGACCACGCCGTCTCCAGGGCCGCGTCCAGCCTGAAGGGCCGGGCGGGCCGGGCGGAGGCCCCGTGCCGCCCCGGCGCCCACGGGTCCCTGGAGCGGGGCGAGGGGCCGGCGCCCGGCGGCGGGAAGGCCCGGGAGGCCGGCGGCAGGCCCGCGCGGGCGGTGCCCAGGCTGGGAGTGCCGCCCGCTGGGGCGCCCGTGCCCGCTCCCGCCTGCAGGGGCAGCCCGGTCAAGGGGGGCACGGGGCTCCCCAAGGCCCCGGCCGGCGGGAGCAGGGGCCGCAGCCCGGCGGTGCCAGGAGCGCCGGCGAAGCCGCTGGCCCCCGCGGCGGCCCCGAGGGCGGCTCCCCGGGCCGCGCCAGGCGCCGGGGCCAGGGCCGGCCGGGGCACCGTCATGGGCACCAAGCAGGCGCTCCGGGCGGCCGGCGGGGGGCGGGGCCCGGCGGCCGCGGCGCCCGCGCTGCCCTCGCCCTACAGCACGGTGACGGCCCCCCGGCGGCCCCAGCGCCGCGGCAGCGGCCACGGCAGCGACAGCAGCAGCGTGCTGAGCGGCGAGCTGCCGCCCGCCATGGGCCGCACCGCCCTCTTCTGCCACAGCGGCGGCAGCAGCGGCTACGAGAGCATGCTGCGCGACAGCGAGGCCACCGGCAGCGCCTCCTCCGCGCCCGACTCCCCGAGCGACCGCGGGGCCGGCTCCCCGGGCGGCCGCGCCCGCAGCCTCAAGTCCCCGAAGAGGAGGGCCGCCGGCCTGCAGCGCCGCCGGCTGGTCCCCGCCCCGCTGCCCGACGCCGCCCTGGGCCTCCCCGCCCAGTGGGTGGACCTGCCCCCGGCCCTGGGCGCCGCGCGCGCCGAGCCCTTCGAGATCAAGGTGTACGAGATCGACGACGTGCAGCGGCTGCAGCGGCCCCGGCCGCCCCCGCGGGAGCCCCCGGAGGCCAGGGGGGGCCCGGAGGTCAGGGGCCCAAGGGTCGGGGGGGCCCGGAGGTCGGGGGGGGCCCGGAGGTCAGGGGGTCCTGGCGGGAGCCCCCAGAGGTCAAGGGGGCCTCGGAGGTCAGGGTGGACATGGCAGGAGCCCCGGAGGTCAGGGGGTCCTGGGGGTCAGGGGGTCCCGGAGGTCAGGGGGGGCTCTGGGGGTCGGGGGGGAGTGACGGGAGCCCCCGGAGGTCAGGGGGCCCGAGGGTCGGGGGGGCCCGGAGGTCAGGGGGCCCGAGGGTCGGGGGGGGCCCGGAGGTCAGGGGGGCCCTGGAGGTCAGGGGGGCCTGGCGGGAGCCCCCAGAGGTCAGGGGGGGCCCGGAGGTCAGGGGGTCCTGGCGGGAGCCCCCAGAGGTCAAGGGGGCCTCGGAGGTCAGGGGGGGCATGGCGGGAGCCCCCGGAGGTCAGGGGGGCCTGGGGGTCTGGGGGGGCCCGGAGGTCAGGGGGGGCTCTGGGGGTCGGGGGGGAGTGACGGGAGCCCCCGGAGGTCAGGGGGGCCCGGAGCTCAGGGGGGGCCTGGTGGGAGCCCCCGGAGGTCAGTGTGGGTCCCGGAGATTAGGGGGGAGCCCCCGGAGGTCAGGGCAGAGGTGGGGGAGGGCGCGAGGTGGGAGGCGGGAGGACCTGGGAGCGTGGCCGGCAGGCCTCTGACCCTCCCTCCCCTCTCGCCCACAGCCCTCCCTGGACGCGGGCAAGGTAGGACGCTGCTCTGAGCCCACGGGGCCCCGACGCCCGCCGTGGGCAGGGGGTGCTGGGGGGTCCTTCGGGGTTCCCACCCCTGAGCCCACCCATCCCGGGCCGGGTCCAGATGGGAGCACGCCTGGTGCCAGCCCCACCCCTGCCCACCTTCGAGGCCCACCGTGCCCACCCAGGCCTGGGGGGTGAGGCCCATGGGCCGGGCTGGGGTGCTGGGGCCCCCAGTCCTTCCTGCCTGAGCCCCCGCCCCCGCCAGGGCCCGGCGTGTGCCAGCGCGCAGCTGCGGCTGGCCGAGCGCAGGCAGCAGAGGCTGCGGGACGTGCAGGCCAAGCACCAGCTCCTGCGCGCGGAGCTGGCGGAGACGCGGGCCCGGCTGATGGTGGAGCCCGGCCGGTGGCCAGCGCAGTGTGAGTCCCGTCCCCCTGCGCCCCCTGCGCCCCCTGCACCCCCCTGCGCCCCGCCCCTGCTGGCCGGCACAGTGTGAATCCTATGGTCCCCCCTGCACCCCGCCCTGCACCGCCCGCCCCCCCCCTCCCCACTGGCTGGCTCAGTGAGACCCTGCCCCCTGAGGCACAGGTTGCAGGCCTCTGACCCCGCCCCCCCGCCCCGCTCCCCTTGCCCACCATGCGCCCCAGGCCCCCCGTCCTGACCGCGCCCGCTGTCCCCCAGTCGAGGTGGACCCTGCGCTGGCGCCCGCGTCGGCGGAGCACCTGGCGGCCCTGGAGCGCGTCACGGCGGCGCTGGAGCAGCACGTGAACTTGTGCAAGGCCCACGTGATGATGGTCACCTGCTTCGACATCCGCGCGGCCGGCCCGGGGCCGCAGGAGGTGGACGTGTGAGGGGCGCCGCGGGGCGGGGCGGGGCGCAGCGAGAGGGGGCGCGGGCGGAGGAGGATGTGGGGGCGGGGGGACGTGGATGCGGGGCCCCGTGCAGGACGGGGCTGGAGCTGATGGACACGAGGGCGAGGCGTGGGCGGAGAGTGAGTGTGCAGGTGACGAGGGGACTGTGGCCGCCCGGACAGCAACGCAAGTGCCTTTAACGGGAACCGGACTTCTCGTCCTTGACTTCGGTGCTAAGGACTCCAGACACCAGCAGCCACAGTGCCAGGCCCCGGGCGTGGCCGTGGGGCGGGCGTGGCTGTGGGGGCCGGCTGTGTTCCAGGTCCCTCTGCCGGACGCCCGTAGGGTCCGCCCACCCCAGGACCTGCTCCGTCCCAGGACCCGGCAGGCAGTGCCCAGGGCCCAGCCCACGTCACGTGGCACCTTCTCCACGGCAGGAATTCTTACCAAAACCACAGCAAAAAGCAAATCCCCACACAGACGTGGGGGCGGGTCCGTCACGGCTCTGCCGGCCCGTATTTTTGTACCGTTTTGCCTATGGACGCGGCGTTGGCAGGGCGTCCGAAGACAAAGGATCCACGTTCTTACGTTTTCTACGACGACGGTGCCCTCGGCGGGGCTCTCTGGGCCCCTGGGCAGCCGGGGCGGGGGGGGGGGCGGCGTCTGCCACTCCGGGCTGGTTTCTGACCGGGGTGCGTTTTTCTGGGCGCACACCCCTTTGTACAAACGTGCGGACCACACTCCCCGTGGCTTCTGTCTGTGAATAAAAGACGCATTGGTTTGTCTGTGGCTCTGAGTCCCCTCCGAGGGCGGGGGGGGGGGGCGGGGGGGGCGGCGTCCGGGGCCCGAGGGCTTGGGGACGGCAGGGGACGCCTCGGCCCAGCCCTGCAGCCCGAGCTGGGCCCGCCCGGCAGGTGACCCGCTTCCTGGCCTCCTGCCCCAGCCACAGGCTGAGGGGCCGGCTGGGCTGTGGGGAAACTGATTCCTGCTGGCTCCTGGTTCCGGGGGTTCTGTTAGCTGGGGAAACCGAGACAGGGGTGGGGTGCCCTTAGAGGCCCCCAGTCTCCTGCCCCCTGGCCTCTCCAGGACTGACAGCAGGCGCCCTGAGGACACGCCAGGGCCCAGGGCCCAGGAGCCCAGCCCGCTCAGCGGCCCCGCCGGGGCCGGGGGCTGGGGCTCGTCCCTAGAGGATGGGCCCCCGGACCCTTCGGGGTCACTGTCCCCAGCGCCCTGCCCTGGTCTTGGGGCCTCCTGGGGTCGCCCCACCTGCACCCTCAGCCTCAGGCGCTCTGACAGGCCCGGCTGGCTACCACGGTGCTGCCTACTGCTGGGCCCCGGCCAGGTTGCAGGAACCCCAGTCTCTCCCCCCCCCCCCCCCCCCCGCACTCCGAGCAGCCCCCGTGTCTGGCCTCCCCTCCAGGCAGTGAGTGGGGGCCTCCTTGGTGGCCCTGCTGCCCTGGCCCCTCCAGGTGCGCCTGTCCTCCACCCAGGGGCACCGGATAGGGGGTCTGAGTCACTGCTGCTCCCCATGTGGGTGCACGGCGGGCCTGGGTGGCTGGGGTGGCTGCGCCTCGCGGAGGGTCCAGCTGGCCGGAAGCGGCCCAAGACCCACAGCCCTTCAGTTTGCCGAGTGCCTCCTGGGCCCCCTTCCGCCTGAAGCAGGCTCAGTCCTCACGGGGTCGGCCCGGAGCCGCCTGTGCCCAGCCCCGCCCTGCCCCTCCTCTCTTGGCCCTGCCTGTGGGGCCGGGTCACATCAGCCCGCAGGCACCAGGCGGGACTCCCCCCCCCGCCCCCGGGCCTGGCTGGGGCCTCCCCGGAGTGGACCTGGCTGAGTTTGGGGCGGCTGATGGAGGACTCTCCACAGCCGGGAGCCGGGGAGCCGGGGACGGAGCCAGGAGGGCGGGCCTGCGTCTGAAGGGAACCTGTCCTGGGCCCCAGCAGACGGCTTTCATCTGGGACATCAAAGCCCGTGGCCTGTCATTACGGCTGGGAACCAGGCGCCCATTTTATGGATGGGAGCAGCGAGGCCTCCTGCTGGGGAGCATCTGGGGAGACAGCCCAGCAGCACTGGAGCCCCTCCTCCCTGATGGGCTGGCAGTCTGGGCTCACAGCTCCGGTGGACGCAGGGCAGGCCCATCGGGGTGGGTGGGGGCGGCGGGGCAGGCCCATGGGGTGGGTGGGGGCGGCGGGGCAGGCCCATGGGGTGGGTGGGGGAGGTGGGGCAGGCCCATCGGGGTGGGTGGGGGAGGCGGCCTGGGAGCCGGCGGGAGCAGGCTGGCCCCGCTGGGCGTGCGGGACAAGGGCATGGACTGGCTCCCTGGGCACCGGGCCCGCCTGACGTGCCCTGCGAGCCTGGGCCTGCCCTGCCCCCGCCACCCGGGCTGGGCCGGAGGCCATGGGGGAGGCAGGCCGTGCGGGTCAGGCTGGGGGGGCGGGCCCAGTGGGGGCTGGGGGCCGTGGGTCAGGCCCTGAGCCGCTGACGGCAGGCCGAGCTGACCCCCGGCCAGGCCCTGGGTCCCTGGTCCGGCGCCTCCTTCCTGGGCCTCAGCCAGGCCGGGCCCAGGACGGGGAGCAGTGTGCAGCCTCTGAGGGCAGTGAGGCCCCGCCTCCTCCACCGTCAGTGCCCACCGAGGGGCGGTGAAGGGTGACGTCTGGGGGTTTGGTGAGGGGCGGGTGGCAGGGATATTGGGGACGGGACGCAGAGACAGTGAGGTTGGAAGACAGCCCGCTGCCCTGGAGCCTGCCACCTGCCCGCGGCCCCAGCCCTGCTCTTCCCGGCTCTGGCCCCCGGCGCTGACCCCGCCTCTGGCCCCGCCTCGCCCCGGCGCTGACCCCCCACACTGGCCCCGGCGCTGACCCCCCACACTGGCCCCCGCGCTGGCCCCCGTGCTGACCCCGGCTCTGACCCCCGTGCTGACCCCGGCGCTGACCCCCGTGCTGACCCCGGCGCTGGCCCCCGGCGCTGACCCCCCGCACTGACCCCGGCGCTGACCCCCGTGCTGACCCCCCACACTGACCCCGGCGCTGACCCCCGTGCTGACCCCAGCGCTGACCCCCGTGCTGACCCCCGTGCTGACCCCGGCGCTGGCCCCCGGCGCTGACCCCCCGCACTGACCCCGGCACTGACCCCGTGATGACCCCCGTGCTGGCCCCCGTGCTGACCCCGGCTCTGGCCCCCGTGCTGGCCCCGGCGCTGACCCCGCGCTGGCCCCCCGCGCTGACCCCCGTGCTGACCCCGGCACTGACCCCCGTGATGACCCCCGTGCTGACCCCGGCGCTGACCCCGGCGCTGACCCCCGTGCTGACCCCGGCGCTGGCCCCCGGCGCTGACCCCGGCGCTGACCCCCCGCGCTGACCACGGCGCTGGCCCCCGTGCTGACCCCGGCGCTGGCCCCCGGCGCTGACCCCGGCGCTGACCCCCTGCGCTGACCACGGCGCTGGCCCCCGGCGCTGACCCCCCGCGCTGACCCCGGCGCTGGCCCCCGTGCTGACCCCCGTGCTGACCCCGGCTCTGGCCCCCGTGCTGACCCCCGTGCTGACCCCCGTGCTGACCCCGGCTCTGGCCCCCGTGCTGACCCCCGTGCTGACCCCCCGCACTGACCCCGGCGCTGACCCCCGTGCTGACCCCCCGCACTGACCCCGGCGCTGACCCCCGTGCTGACCCCGGCGCTGACCCCGCCTCTGACCCCTCGCTGACCCCAGCGCTGACCCGGCGCTGACCCCGTGCTGACCCCAGCGCTGACCCCAGCGCTGACCCCGGCGCTGACCTCAGCGCTGACCCCCGTACTGACCCCGGCGCTGACCCCGCCTCTGACCCCGCGCTGACCCCAGCGCTGACCCGGCGCTGACCCCGCGCTGACCCCAGCGCTGACCCCGGCGCTGACCCCGGCGCTGACCTCAGCGCTGACCCCGCGCTGGCCCCGGCGCTGACCCCGTGCTGGCCCCGGGATGCCAGGCGTGGCCTTGCCCTCTCCTGACCGGTGCCCCGGGGAGACGGGGTGAGGTCACAGAGCACCCCCGTGGGCTCCCACTGGGCCTGAGCCCTGCAGGGGGAGGGGCCTGGGAGCCGGGGGTGAGGGGTCACAGCAGCGCCCACGGCCTGCCCTCCCCTGGACCCTGGCGCCTCCAGAGGCCGGTGGCAGGGCCTCATTCATTCCTCCGCCGTCCAGCTGTGGGGTCCAGGCCCCCCCACAGCTGGGCGTGCATGGCCACCTCCCGGGGGAATCTGAGGCCCTGGCACCGCCCTGCCACTGGGGGAGGGGGTCCCGCCGCTCCTGGGACAGCAGCCCCTGCCCGGCCCCCGGGCCTGAGCCCAGCAAACAGGAAACTGGACGGCGACCTCCCTCCCCCCATTGTGTTCCAGAGGCGGGTCCAGCGTTTCCACACAGGAAGCGGGAGGCGGAGGGACGCAGGGCTGCCCAGGAGCCGCTTCCTGTGGGCCAGGCCAAGGGGGGCGGCCAAGGGGGGAGCCCCTGCCCACCCAGCGCCCAGGCCGGCGGCCGGCAAGTCCTCCTGCCTTCCCCTGGACACGGGGCCCGGCCGGGGCTTCCCGCAACAGCACAGGCCTGGGTGTCGCCTGAGGTCGCAGGGAAGGTGCTCTGGGCTGGGAGGAGCAGCGGGGAGGCAGGTGGGCACCAGCGGGGCAGCCATGGCCCCCAGCACCCGTCCAGGTGAGAGCCCAGCGCCCTCCCCGCCTCCGGCAGGCGGCTCCGCGGGCCGGGGCCTGGGCGGCCCTAGGGGCCCCTCTCCGCCCGCCCCTGCCCTGAGCCGCCCGGGGGTGGGCTGTCTGCCTCCGCCTGCGGAGGGCGGTGTCCGGGCCAGACGGAGCGCCCGGCGGGCATACCCGCTCCTCCAGCGCAGACGGGGCTGTATATCTCCTCCGGCTGAGGGGGCGCCGGAGCCAGAGCCGCCTGATTTGTGGCCACCGTGTGGCGGGCGCTGGCATCTTTACGAGGATGCGCTCGGCGAGGACCCGGGCAGGACGGTGACCTACAGCCCGCGGCCCGCCCCTCACCGTGTCCACGCGCCTCCCCCTCCCCACCTGCCCCTCACCGTGTCCTCGCCTCCCCCTCCCCACCCGCCCCTCACCGTGTCCACGCCTCCCCCTCCCCACCCGCCCCTCACCGTGTCCCCGCGCCTCCCATTCCCCACCCGCCCCTCACCGTGTGTCCACGCCTCCCCCTCCCCACCCGCCCCTCACCGTGTCCCCGCGCCTCCCCCTCCCCACCCGCCCCTCACCGTGTCCCCACGCCTCCCCCTCCCCACCCGCCCCTCACCGTGTCCCCACGCCTCCCCCTCCCCACCCGCCCTCACCGTGTCCCCGCCCTCCCCCTCCCCACCCGCCCCTCACCGTGTCCACGCCTCCCCCTCCCACCCGCCCCTCACCGTGTCCCCACGCCTCCCCCTCCCCACCCGCCCCTCACCGTGTCCCCGCGCCTCCCCTCCCCGCGCCTCCCCCTCCCCACCCGCCCCTCACCGTGTCCCCACGCCTCCCCCTCCCCACCCGCCCCTCACCGTGTCCCCGCGCCTCCCCCTCCCCACCCGCCCCTCACCGTGTGTCCACGCCTCCCGCCCATGTCTTCCTGCCTCCCCATCCGCTCCTCACCGTGTCCCCACGCCGCCTCCTGCCATCTGCCTCTCAGGATGTCCCCGCGCTGCCCGCCTCCCTGCCACCCTATGCGTGCACCCACAAACATACATGTACACATGTAGCCACACACATACGCACACGCCATGCACATACCACAAGGCATTCACATGCACTCACATGCACACACATGCACTCATACTCATGATTCCTGGGCCCTTTGTCCCCAGAGCAGCTCAGCGTCTGAAGCTGGGCCACCCGAGGCCCTGGGTCCTGGGGTCAGGGCGGGCCGGGTCAGGGAGGGGCTGGGGGAGAGGCTTGAGGTGGGGAGGGGGGTGAAAGGGGGCTCATGGTTCGGGGTGCCTCTCAGGCACGTCTGGCGTCCTGGCTGTCTGTCTGCCGAGCTCTCCCTGAGGGACCCGGTCTGGAGAGAATCCCGGCTCCTCTCCCCGTGGCCCCCGCCGTGGACGGCCAGGAGGACACGGCCCCCCGGGAGCGGGTGCGGGAGGCGTGGGCGGGCGGGCTGCCAGCTGCGGGGCCCGCTCGGCCTGAGGCCCGTGGCCGCCCCCGGACCCCGGCAGCGGAGGGTGGGGCTCTGGGCTGAGCCGGGTGCAGGGGGAGCCCTCGGCCCGAGAGCCGGTGGGAGCCTGCAGCGTGGGAGCCGGCGGCCAGCGTTCCGGGGACACAGCCCTGCAGGGCACTGTGGTGAGTCATCGGGGCCGAGCTGTGGGCGATGCCGGGAGCAGAGCCCCAGGACGGGGCTGGTGCTCCGGAGAACGGGGGCCACGTCTGTGTTACACCGGCCGCCCGAGGAGGGGTGGGGACAGCAGGCCCACTGTGACAGACAGACAGGCGGGAGCAGCAAAGCGGGGCCCTGGGATTGGATAGAAGGGGAAATGATGGACACACACTGGGGCGGGTGCAGGGACAGTGAACGTGACAGTGAAGGCATGGGTGGTCTGTCCTGGCGCCCAGCACAGTAGGGGGTCACAGTTACCCAGCGCGTGTTTTTATAGGAGCAGAAAGACAGACGGGCTCCGTGAGGGGAAGGCTGGCCTGGTCAGGCAAGACCCCGGCCTGGGAGGTGACCCACCACATCCCTGTGTTGAGTGAAAGTTCCACGTCGGACCCTCCTGTGGGGCCCGCAGATCTGAGTCTGCGGGACGGCCACTAGGCCGCCCTGAGCAGTCAGTCAACGTGGCCCTCCGTCCACAGGAGCGTGTTTGTCCTGAGATCCCGAGGCGTGTGGTCCGGCTCGGCTGCCCCTCGGGGCTGCAGCCGGCTGGGAGAGGCCTGCCCCTCGGGAGGAGTCTCTGCTGAGTGAATAAACTCCCCTCACTATTATGTTTTTTTAAAAATAGATTTTTATTAATTTCAGAGAGAGGAAGGGAGAGGGAGACAGAAACCGCAATGAGGAGAAAAACGTCATCATTGGGCTGCCTCCTGCACGCCCCACCCCGGGGGCCCAGGCCACATCTCAGGCACCTGCCCTGGCCGGGATTCGAACCCTGACCTTTGATTTTGGGCTCACCCAATCACTCATCCATCACTCATTCACTCACCCATTCACGCATTCATTCGTTCACTTATTCATTGATTGGAACTAGCACAGGTATGGCCCTCCCACGGCCCACCTGCCCGTCTGTACAGCCGTCCTCTCTGCCCCTCGTCTGTCCACCATTCCCCGACCCCAAGTCTGTCTCTCCATTGCTTCCTAGCCCCCTGACACCCAGCTGTGTGCCCAGCTCTCTACTGTCAATTTCCCCACTGTCTCTTCAGCCATGGGTTACTCCTCCTTCAATCCATCCACCCATCCACCATCCATCACCCATCTACCATCCACCTACCCATCCACTTTCCACCCACCCACCATCCTCCCACCCACCATTCTCCCACCCACCAATCTCCCATCCATCCATCATCCATCCACCTACCCATCCACTTTCCACCCACCCACACATCATCCTCCCACCCGCCACCCTCCCATCCATCCATCCATCAGCCACCTGCTGACTCACTCATCCATTCATCCACCCATTTATCCATCTTTCACCCATCCACCTACTCATCATCCATCCATTTATCCATCCATCTATCATTCACCCATATATCCACCCACCCATCCATCCACCCACCCATCCATCAACCCACCCATCCATCAACCCACCCATCCATCCACCCATCCATCCATCCACCCATCCATTCATCCATCTGTAATACCCAACCATCCACCTACCATCCATCTACTCACCCATCCATTCATCTTTCACCCACCCACCCATCCATCCACTCACCCATCCCACCATCCATCCATCCACCCACCCACCCATTCATCTTTCATCCACCCATTCACCCATCCACTCACCCATCCATCCACCCATCCATCCATCTACCCATTCATCCATCTGAATACCCAACCATCCACCCACCCATCTACCCACCCTTCATCCATCTACCCACCCATCTACCCACCCATTTATCCATGTGTAATACCCAACCATCCACCTACCCATCCACTTACCCACTCACCATCCTAACTCATCACACTCAGAGCACTGGGAGCTGGACTCAGGGCTGGTGGGCGGGGGGAAGGGAGCACAGACAGGAGGGAGACACGGCCCTGTCCTCGGAGGCCCTCGGCCTGCGGCAGGAGAGGCGCCTGTGAAATACGGGAACGTGCTGGGCCACGTGTCTCCGTGGAGCCGGCTGGGCCTGGCCCCGAGGTGCGGGGGACGCTGCGGTGGGCACGGCCCCACAGGCCGCCCCCCGGGCTTCTGAGCTGTCACTGAGCCGAATGAGAGGAGGGTCCGGCCCACGGCCACCCCCGCCCCAGCCCAGGAGCCTGGAGGCTCTTAGGAGCCGGGAGGGAGGCCGGTGGGGGGGGCCCACACCCACGGCCACTGCGTGAGCCAGGCCGGTCCCAGCCGCTCCCACAGGCCTGTCCTGGCTGCCTCTCTGCTCAGAACAGATGTCTGGTCCCCAAAGACGCCCCAAGTGGTGGCTGAGCTGGGCTGCCTGCCAGGCCCTCAGGCCGGCTCCGTGTCTGTCCCCTCTGCGCGGAGGCCGGCTCTCACAGCGGCTGGGCGGTCCGGAGCGGGAGGGGTCAGCGTGGGCAGCCCTGGCCCTGGGGGTGTGACCCCAGAGCCCGTCTCCTCATCTGCCCGATGGGGTGGGTCCTGAGTCGTGCACACGCCGGGCCCCGAGCTGTGTGTGTGCCGGCCCCGAGCTGTGTGTGTGCCGGGCCCCGAGCTGTGTGTGTGCCGGGCCCCGAGCTGACTGTGTGCCGGGCCCCGAGCTGTGTGTGTGCCGGGCCCCGAGCTGTGTGTGTGCCGGGCCCCGAGCTGACTGTGTGCCGGGCCCCGAGCTGTGTGTGTGCCGGCCCCGAGCTGTGTGTGTGCCGGGCCCCGAGCTGACTGTGTGCCGGGCCCCGAGCTGTGTGTGTGCCGGGCCCCGAGCTGACTGTGTGCCGGGCCCCGAGCTGTGTGTGTGCCGGGCCCCGAGCTGTGTGTGTGCCGGGCCCCGAGCTGTGTGTGTGCCGGGCCCCGAGCTGACTGTGTGCCGGGCCCCGAGCTGTGTGTGTGCCGGCCCCGAGCTGACTGTGTGCCGGGCACTGAGCTGTGTGTGTGCCGGCCCCGAGCTGACTGTGTGCCGGCACCGAGCTGACTGTGTGCCGGGCACCGAGCTGACTGTGTGCCGGGCACCGAGCTGACTGTGTGCTGGGCCCTGAGCTGTGTGTGTGCCGGCACTGAGCTGTGTGTGTGCCGGCCCCGAGCTGACTGTGTGCCGGGCCCCGAGCTGACTGTGTGCCGGGCACCGAGCTGACTGTGTGCTGGGCCCTGAGCTGTGTGTGTGCCGGCCCCGAGCTGTGTGTGTGCCGGCCCCGAGCTGACTGTGTGCCGGGCCCCGAGCTGTGCGTGTGCCGGGCCCCGAGCTGTGTGTGTGCCGGGCCCCGAGCTGTTGTGTGTGCCGGCCCCGAGCTGTGTGTGTGCCGGGCCCCGAGCTGTGTGTGTGCCGGGCCCCGAGCTGACTGTGTGCCCGGCCCTGAGCTGACTGTGTGCCGGGCCCCGAGCTGACTGTGTGCCGGGCCCCGAGCTGACTGTGTGCCGGGCCCCGAGCTGACTGTGTGCCGGGCCCCGAGCTGTGTGTGTGCCGGCCCCGAGCTGACTGTGTGCCGGGCCCCAAGCTGTGTGTGTGCCGGGCCCCGAGCTGTGTGTGTGCCGGGCCCCAAGCTGTGTGTGTGCCGGGCCCAGAGCTGTGTGTGTGCCGGGCCCCGAGCTGACTGTGTGCCGGGCCCCAAGCTGTGTGTGTGCCGGCCCCGAGCTGACTGTGTGCCGGCCCCCGAGCTGTGTGTGTGCCGGCCCCGAGCTGACTGTGTGCCGGCCCCGAGCTGACTGTGTGCCGGCCCCGAGCTGTCTGTGTGCCGGCCCCGAGCTGACTGTGTGCCGGGCCCCGAGCTGTGTGTGTGCCGGGCCCCGAGCTGACTGTGTGCCGGGCCCCGAGCTGTGTGTGTGCCGGCCCCGGGCTATGTGTGTGCCGGCCCCGAGCTGTGTGTGTGCCGGGCCCCGAGCTGTGTGTGTGCCGGGCCCCGAGCTGACTGTGTGCCGGGCCCAGAGCTGACTGTGTGCCGGCCCCGAGCTGACTGTGTGCCGGCCCCCGAGCTGTGTGTGTGCCGGGCCCCGAGCTGACTGTGTGCCGGCCCCGAGCTGACTGTGTGCCGGCCCCGAGCTGTGTGTGTGCCGGGCACCGAGCGGCCGTGCGGGCTGGTAGGCTCGGGGCTGGGGGCAGGGAGCTTGGGGCCCTTGGCCACCTGCTGCCCCAGCCCTGCAGGACAGACCCCAGGCGTCCTCTCTGCGACGTGGCCGTGGGCGCCTGGCCATGGGCCGGTGGACCGAACGGGCTGGAGTCGGGGCTCAGTGAGGGGGACAGGGGAGTAGCCCTTCCACGGACGGACGGACGGACGGACGGACACGGGGACCGCTCGCCTCCTGTGAGGCACAGGCTCCCGGGTTCCACACTGGCCGGTGGCTCCTGTGTCCTGCTGTCCCCTGAGGTGCCCTCCGGGGGGGGGGGGCGGCCGGGCCTGGCGTCGGTGCAGGGTCAGGCGGACGGACGTGGCGGCTGCAGGCTGAGTGCCGGGCCCTGGTGCTGCCTCCCGCGGGCCCAGCTGTCCCGGTGATTTGTGGCCGCCGCCGGTAACCGGTCCTGAATCACGTCCGGTGCCGCTCACGTGTCTGGAGCAGACGTGTTCCTAAATTATCTTTATGGCCGCCCGCTGCGGGGGGAGGGGTGTCTGTGCCCAACGCACCGCCGACACAGGGCGGCACTGGTTACCACGGCCGCCCCGCACTCCGGCGAGAATCCGGCCGCGGCCAGCATTGATTCTGCCCGAGCGACGCGCCCCTAACGCCGCTGTAATGAGGATAAAAATCAGATCGCCTCGCCCAGGATCAATCACTCCCCCCCCACACCCCCGGCCACATCGATCTTCCCGTCCCCGGGTTTTGCCATAAATTATTCTATTCAATTAAGTAAACTCACACATAATGGCGTTTTGCAAACTGAATAATTTATTGACTGTTTGGCGAAAGGCTGATTGGGGCGGGCGGGCGGGGGAGGGGGCCTGTCCTCGGCTCCCGGAGGCCTCCAGGGGGCTGCCCCCCTGCGCCTCCCGAGGAGGTCCCCGTGGGGGTCTTGGTGGGAGGATCCCCGTGGGGGTCCATGTGGGTCCCAGTGGGGGGTCCCCATGGGGGTCCTGTGGGTCCCAGTGGAGGGTCCCCGTGAGGGGTTCCCGTGGGGGTCCCAGTGGGGGGTCCCAGTGGGTATCCCAATGGGGGGTCCCAGTGGAATCCCAGTGGGAATCCCAGTGGGGGGTCCCTGTCGGGGGTGCTGGGCAGGACATGGGGAGGGGAGGGAGGCTGCACCTGGTGGGTTTTGGGTGAGGGACAGGGAGGGGGAAGCTCAGGCCCAGGGCCTGGGCGGTCCAGCGGCCAGGCGAGGAGTTCGGAGGTGCCCCCATCTCGTCCTTCGCCCACTTCCTGGGACGGGGTGGGCGCTGGCTTGTGGCGGGAAGCCCGGTGGAGGTGACGGCGGGCTGGTGTCTCCGGGCCTCTCTCCGCGGCCACAGACGCTGCCTCTCCGTGTCCTCGGGGGACCCTGGTCTGTCCTAGCCTCCTGCTCCGGCGCGGCCCCGGCTGGCCCAGCCCCTTCTCTCCTGAGACGGGCACGGGGTCCCCCCAGGGGCCCAGGCAGAGGAGGACCCTGAGATGCACAGAGGCTGGGGGGCTGGGGGGGCTGGGGGGCTGGGGGGGTGGTTGGGGGGGCTGGGGGAGCTGGGGGGGGCTGGGGGAGCTTGTGGGGGGGGGGCTGGGGAGCTGGGGGGCTGGGGAGCTGGGGGGGCTGGGGCGGGAGCTGTGGGGGGGGGGCTGGGGGAGCTGGGGGGGGGCTGGGGGAGCTGGGGGGTGGGCCTGGGGGTGGGGGGGGGTGGGCGTGGGGAACACCTTCCCTGCCCCTTTTCCTACCTGGAGAGTCCAACCCCACAGCCAGGGGATCTGAGGCCGAGGGGGGCTCCTGCAGGGCCCCAGGCGGCGGACTCCCCCCAGGAGGGGGTGCCCTGCTCCCGCCCCCAGGACGGCTGCACAGGGTGCTGGCTGCGGGGGCGGGCAGGTCCCGGGGGCACTGTCCCTGGAGCTGGAGTGGGGAGTGTCCTCGGGGGCCTGGGGCTGCCCGGGGCAGCGGGTGAACAAGTGAGCGCGTGAGTGACCCCCTGCCGTCGGGGCCCCCCAGGGACGGGCACCAAGCAGCCCGGGCATGGGGCTCCGCCCAGAGCGGCCGGTGGGAGGAGGGCGCCCTCTGCAGGGGGCGCAGGGGCAGGCGGCCCGTCTGCAGGGGCCCAGGGGCAGCGCCAGCCCTGGGTCTGGGGGTGAGGCCGAGGCAGCCGAGGGGGGGTTGGGGTGCAGGCCCAGGAAGGGGGGTTGGAGGGGAGTGGAGGGGGAGAGGGTGCGGGCTCAGGCAGGGGGGTGGGGGGGTTCGGTGGTGCGGCCCAGGCAGCCAGGGAGGGCGGGGGGAGGGGGAGGGGGAGGGGGAGGGGGAGGGGGAGGGACGGGGGGAGTTGGCAGCTGCCGGTGTGCAGCGTGTGCGGGGACTTGCTTGGCAGAAGCCTCTCAGGCTGAGGAGGGTTTGTGAGTGCTAATGAGTAAACATGCCCGGAGCAGCAGATGGGGACGGGGGACCAGGGGGGAGGAAGGGGGGACTAGGGGGATGAGGGGGTGCAGGGGGGCTGGGGTGGGAAGTGTGGGGACACTGGGAGGATGGGAGGGGACGGGGGGACGGGGGGTGGGGGGTGGGCGGACAGTGGGAGTATGGGATGGGGGGACGGGGTTGGGGGTGGGAGTGGGCGGACAGTGGGAGGATGGGACGGGGTGGGGTTGTGGGAGTGGGCAGACAGTAGGAGGATGGGACGGGGGACGGGGTGTGGGGGGGTGGGCGGACAGTGGGAGGGTGGGATGGGGGGCGGGAGGGTGGGGAGTGGGCGGACAGTGGGAGGATGGGACGGGGGACGGGGGGGTGGGGGGGAGTGGGGCGGACAGTGGGAGGATGGGACGGGGGACGGGGGGGTGGGGGGGAGTGGCGGACAGTGGGAGGGTGGGACGGGGTGGTTGGGGGGGCGGACAGTGGGAGGGTGGGATGGAGGTGGGGGGGCAGACAGTGGGAGGGTGGGATGGGGGTTGGGGGGGTGGACAGTGGGAAGATGGGACGGGGTGGGGGTGGGGGGTGGGCGGACAGTGGGAGGATGGGATGGGGGGTTGGGGGGGCGGACAGTGGGAGGATGGGACGGGGGTTGGGGGGGAGTGGGGAGACGGGCGGGGAGGAAGAGTGACAGCAGAGCTGCCTCTGCAGGGGGTGAGCATCGACCATGCCCTGCAGGCGCTGCTGACCCTCCTCCTGACCTGCGGTCCCCGAGGCCGGGGCTGACCGGGGACCTGGCCGCCGGGCACCTGCAGGCGGGACCGGGTGCGTGTGGCCTTCCCCTCTCAGCTCCGGGCTGGTGGCCGGAGCCGGGGCTCAGAGGGCCCACGCTGCCCTGAGCTGTCCGCCCACGGCCGGTTCGAGCCCGCTCGGCGGCCGTGGCTCCGGCCGCCGTGGTCCCGCTGTGGCTGCAGCCCCAGGCCCTGCCTCAGCCGCTGGACCGGGGACGAGCCGGGACCCCGTCCTCGTGCCCGCGCCCGGCGTGCCGGATGCTCAGGGGCAGGACGCGTGGCCTGCTGCTCCCCCTGGGGGACACAGGATCCCGGGGCCGGGGGCGGGGCACGGGCAGTCCCCGCCTTCTCTGCATTGGCTGGATCTTCCGCAAGGACCTGCAGCTGTTTTGAAACATGAAACAAAAAGCACCGTAAGTGTCAGGAATCAGCCTACTTATTTGACTGTAAATAGGTTCCGTGGCTCTGGGAGCAGAACGTTGGGCCACCGTACCAGTTCCTTTTAGAAAATATATATCTTCCTGGATCCCAGAGAGGAGGGGAGAGAGAGAGACACACCCGCGAGGAGAGAACCAGGACCGGCTGCCTCCTGCACTGCCACTGGGGATGGAGGGCACCCGGCCTGGGCCGACCGGCCGAGCCCTGCCTCCTGGCTCAGAGCCGATGCTCAGCCGGAGCCCGGAGCCCGCGGCCCGCTGGGCTCTGATTTCTCGCCAGGACACTGCCCCCTCCCCCATGCTGGGCGCGGCCTGCTGGGGCCCTCAGACCCCCCCCCTCAGCGGCCCCTCGGCTCCCGTGGAGCAGCGGGAGGGCTCAGCACAGCCGGCCACCGCCGTGTCCCATGCAGGGCCGGGGAAGGGGGGCAGGAGCGAGGCTCCGGCTTGCTGAGGTTGGGGGGTGCTCTCCGCCGCCCCCCTCTGCCTGCCTCTGGCGTCTTGCACTGGAGGACGGGCTTGTTTTCGGGTGAAAAGGCGGCCGGGTGGGAGCCTCCGGCCTCCGGGACCCAGAGGGCAGGCCCAGCCAGAACCCCTCTGGACAAGTGGTGGAGGGGGGAGTTAGAGACAGTCTGGTTTGGGGCCTGGGTGGGAGGCGGGGCTCCCAGCATGGAGTTCTGGGGAGACGGGGGGCAGACGGGCTCGGCAGGGGTGCTGGGCTGGGGCCGTGGGCACCTGTGGAGACGGGGCCGGGGGCCGTGGGCTTGTTGGATGGGCTCCTAGGAGTTGGGTCTGAGGCTGCGGGGGAGGGGGGGGAGTGGCGGGGGGGGGGGTGACGGGGTTGGGGGGGTGAGGGGATGGGGGGGTGGGCGGTGAGGCAGGGGTGAGGGGGGTTTGGTGTGGGGGGGTGGTGTGTGGGGGGGTTGGTGGGTGGGGGGGTGGGTGGGGGGTGTGGTGGGTGGGGTGGGGGGTGGGGGGGGTGGGGTGGGTGTGGGGTGGGGGTGGGGGGGTGGTGGGGGTGGGGGTGGGTGGGTGGGGGGTGGGTGGTGGGGGGTGGGGGGGGGGGGGGGGGTGGGGGGGGGGGGTGGGGGGTGGGGGGAGTGGCAGGGGTTGGGGGGTTTGGGGTGTGATGGGGGGTGGGGGGTGGGGGGGGGGGGGGGAGTGGCAGGGGTGGGGGTGATGGGGGGTGGGGGGTGGGGTGAGGGGTTGGGGGGTGGCGGGGGGTGGGGGTGGGGGGTGTGGAGAGCCGGGCTGAGGGCAGAGCCATTCTGAGGGGCCCCCGAAGCCACAGATCCTGGAATCTGTCTCCCGTCCAGCGAGTGGGAGCTGAGAGCCGGGCCTGCAGCACCTGTCGGGAGCGAGGGCCGGTACCGGCTGGGGTACCGGGTGCTGGGCAGGGCAGACAGGGCTGGTCCCAGGCCTCAGGCCCTGCGGGCGGCACGCCGGCCTGCACACCTGCCGCAGCTCCGTGCCCACAGCCGGGGCTCGGGGCCTCTGGGCGGGCGGCCCCGGGACCGGGGGGGCCTTCGGGGGAGATTAAGCCGTCCCTGTCCTGGAGCCCAGCAAAGCCGCTAAGTGAATTCTCCGGGCAGATCAATGGCGACGGCTTCCGGCCGGCTGGTGGCCGGGCCCCCTCCCGGCCCCTCCAGGGCCTAGCTCTGCCTGGCGTCTGCGCCGCTTTGGGGGAGGGGTCCCTGGGAGGTGATTGAGGGGACCTCCCGGCCAGAAACATCATTAAAGAGAAATGGGTCTCGGCCTCTTCTGGTTTTTCCATTAAGTCCCGGCGTTTCCATTTCATGAAATGGCTGCTAATCCTGTTGGACGTGCCTGCGAGCCGCCGATAAAGGGGCGTCTGCACGGGGGCGGGTGGGCAGCCTCCCCCAGAAGACACGCTCCCCCCCCGCCCGGCTCCGGGGGGTGACACCCTCCCCCCGCGCCCGGCTCCCGGACAGTGACACCCCTCCCCCCTCCCAGCTCCCGGCGCGTGTGACCCCCCCTCCCCGCCCCCCCCCCCCCGGCTCCTGGCTGGTGACACCCCCTCCCCCCGCCCGGCTCCCGGCGGGGGTGACACCCTCCCCCCCGCCCGGCTCCCGGCCCAGTGGACACCCTCCCCCCCGCCCGGCTCCCGGCTCCCAGTGACTACCCCTCCCCCCCGCCCGGCTCCCGGCGGTGTGACACCCCTCCCCCCCGGCCGGCTCCCGGCGGTGACACCTCCCCCCCGGCCCGGCTCCCGGCAGGTGACACCCTCCCCCCCCGCCCCGGCTCCCGCCGGGGCCGGTGGACACCCCTCCCCCCCCGCCCGGGCTCCGGCTGCGGTGACACCCCCCCCCCCCGCCCCGACCCCGAGGCGTCGGCTGGGGTGGACGTCCCCCCCCGCCGGCTCCGGCGTGACACACCCTCCCCCCCCCCCGCCCCCCCCCCCCGCCCGGCTCCCAGCGGTGACACCCTCCCCCCCCCCGCCCGGCTCCCAGAGGTGACACCCTCCCCCCCCGCCCGGCTCACGGCGGTGCCAACCCTCCCCCCCCCCCGCCCGGCTCCTGGGGGTGACACCCTCCCCCCCCAGCCCGGCTCCCAGAGGTGACACCCCTCCCCCCGCCTGCCCGGCTCCCAGAGGTGACACCCCTCCCCCCCGCCCGGCTCCCGGCGGTGACACCCCTCCCCCCCCCGCCGGCTCCCTGCGGGGTGACCCCCCTCCCCCCCCCTGCCCGGCTCCCGGCGGGTGACACCCCCCCCCCGCCCGGCTCCCGGCGGGTGACACCCCCCCCCCCGCCCGGCTCCTGGTGGGTGACACCCCTCCCCCCCCGCCCAGCTCCCGGCGGGGTGACACCCCTTCCCCCCCTGCCCGGCTCCCGGCGGGTGACCCCCCCCCCTCGGCCCCGGGCATGCGGACCGGCGGACACGTCGGCGCCCGCGTTAATGGGTGAGTTTCGTTGAGGGAGCGGGCTCTGTCTCGCTCGGCACCACTAACAGGCCCTGCTCCGCGCTCCGCCCGCCCGGGCCCGCGGGCGCCCAGGCCCTTCTCTGGGTGCACCATGGGCCCCGAGGTCAGTCACCAGCCCCCGGGTAACACAGAGGTCCGGGTGGGCTGGCCCTGGGCATCCGTCCAGCCAGCAGGGCGCACGATGGGGAATGCCCGCCGTGTGTGCCCGCCGTGTGTGTGTGTGTGTGTGTGTGTGTGTGTGTGTCGGTGGACACACACATGCAATGCAGTGTGCACACCAGTGTACACATGTATGCCTAGCTGCATGCATGCGTGTGCAGGTGTGCATATACATGCACATGTGACTGTGGTGTGTGTACCCATGTGCATGTGTGTGTGTGTGTGAGAGCGCGTGTGCATGCGTGCCTGTGCCTGGGAAGGGCTCTGCTCTCAGCGGGCCCTGCCCGGCATGGTCACATGACCAGACGTGTGTCCTCTCGAGCGCGGAGGCCGCTGCCCGGCGACTCCCCGGGGGCAGGACCCCCAGCGAGGCTCGGGGTGATGGGAAGTGAGGACGCTGGGGTGGCCGGGCCTCCGGGAGGAGGGCAGGGGTCGGGAGTGTGACGGGCGGGAGACCTGGGAGGGGCTGCTCTGCTGGAATGAGGCGCCCTGCGATTCTGACTGCACCGGGGCTGGGGCCCGGGCACAGACGGGGAGACGAGGGGGCACAGACGGGGAGACGAGGGGGCACAGACGGGGTGGTGGGGGGGGCACAGACGGGGAGACGGGGGGGGGGCGGCTGGAGCCCGGGCACAGACGACGGGGAGACGAGGGGGCACAGACGGGGAGAGAGACAGGGGGGGGGCGGCTGGGGCCGGGCACCGGACGGGGGAGACGTGGGGGCCACAGAGGGCGGGGACCGGGGGGGGCACAGACGGGGGGGACGAGGGGGCACAGACGGGGGGGGGCACAGACGGGGAGACAGGGGGGGGCGGCTGGGGCCCGGGCACAGACGGGGAGACGAGGGGGCACAGACGGGGAGACGAGGGGGCACAGACGGGGAGACGGGGGGGGCACAGACGGGAGGGAGACGTGGGGGGAGGGGCGGACTGGAGGCCGGGCACAGACCGGGAGATGGGAGACCGGGGGGGGGGGGGGTGCGAGCCCCGGGCAGCAGACGGGGAGACCGGGGGGGCACAGGGGGAGCTCGGAGCCGGGCACCAGACGGGGAGACGGGGGGGTGGGAGCGGGGGCGGTGGAGCCCGGGCACAGACAGGGAAGACGGGGGGGGTGGGGGGGGGGCTGGAACCCGGACACAAACAGGGAGGACGGGGGGGGGGGGGGCTGGAGCCCGGACAACAGACAGGGAGACGGGGGGGGGGGAGCGACACAGCCGGGGAGCGGCGGGGGGGGGGCACGGGGGGGCACAGACAGGAGAGACGGTGGGGGGGGCGGCTGGAGCCAGGCACAGACAGGGAGACGGGGGGGGGGACGACACCAGACGGGGAGACGGCGGGGGGGGGGGGGCCTGGAGCCCGGCACAGACAGGGAGACGGGGGGGGGGGGGGGCGGCTGGAGCCCGGACACAGACAGGAGACGGGGGGAGGGGGGACGGACCAAGACGGGGAGACGGGTGGGGGGGGTGCACAGTACAGGAGACGGGGGGGGCGGATGGGAGCCCGGGCACAGACAGGGAGACGGGGTGGGGGACCGACACAGACGGAGCGGCGGGGGGGGGGGATGGAGTCAGGGCACAGACAGGGAGAGGGGGGGGTGGGACGACACAGACGGGGGAGATGGGAGGGGGGTGCCACGGGAAACAGATAGGAGACGGCGGGGGGGGGGCACAGACGGGGAGACGGGGGGGGGGCGGGGGGCTGGAGCCCGGACACAGACGGGGAGATGGGGGGGAGGGGGGTTGGAGCCCGGGCACAGACGGGGAGACGGGGGTGGGGGTGGGGGGGGGACACACAGACGGGGAGACGGGGGGGGAAAAGACGGGGAAGGAGGGAGCGTGGGGGGACACAGACGGGGAGACGGGGGGGGCGGACACAGACGGGGAGACGGGGGGGGGGGACACAGACGGGGAGACGGGGGGGGGGGGGGGGGCTGGAGCCCGGACACAGACGGGGAGATGGGGGGGAGGGGGGTTGGAGCCCGGGCACAGACGGGGAGACGGGGGTGGGGGTGGGGGGGGGACACACAGACGGGGAGACGGGGGGGGCACAGACGGGGAGACGGGGGGGGGGCAGCTGGAGCCCGGACACACACGGGAGGACGGGGGCCCACGCCCAGGACAGGGGAAGGGCTGCTGAGGGGCTTGGAAGGACGGTGGAGGGGTGCGGGTGGTGATGGACTGTGGACCTGTGTGCACAGAGGCGTGGCCACGGGCACAGACAGCAGGTGGAGGCTGGGGCGGGGCGGGAGCAGGGGTTTGCTAGCTGACCCCTTCTTGCCCGCGGACCCAGCAGCCTGCCCCCCGCCCCCCCCCCCCCCCCCGTCTTCCTCCGGACGCCCCCACAGCCGGCAGCCAGGGTGGGACCTGGCCCTCAGCTCCGTGTGAGCGATCTCCATGGAAACCAGCGAGTCTAATTAGACTCCAAGAAGTGCTCCCGGTGCCTCCGCCTCAGCGCTGCGCACCAGACAGCGTGAACTAACGGGCGCCTCACCGGGGCCCTGGCCCCTGGCCCCTGGCCCTCGCCCTCGCCCTCGCCCCTCACCCCTCGCCCTCGCCCCTGGCCCCTCGCCCCTCGCCCCTGGCCCCTGGCCCCTCGCCCTCGCCCTCGCCCCTCGCCCTCGCCCTCGCCCTCGCCCCTGGCCCCTGGCCCCTGGCCCTCGCCCTCGCCCTCGCCCCTCGCCCTTGCCCTCGCCCTCGCCCTCGCCCCTGGCCCCTCGCCCTCGCCCTCGCCCTCGCCCCTCGCCCTCGCCCTCGCCCTCGCCCTCGCCCTCGCCCTCGCCCGGCCTGTTTCCTGCCTGGGCCTGCGCCAGCGGAGACGGGGTCCCATCCCCCAGAGGCCGTGGCCCCGGGCTCCGGCGGGCGCAGTGACAGGGCGGGGCGGCCGAGTGGAGTCGATGCCAGAGCAGGGTTTGGAGGGGGCGTGCCAGGGCGAAGGAGCCTGGGGTCCTGGGAGGTGTGTCTGGGCCACAGGGTCACAGCCGGGCGCTGGCACGGCGCTGGCCCTGGCTCAGCCTGGAGCCGAGGCCCTGCTCTCCTCGGGGGCCGACTGCACCCCGCACCGCTCACACCAGGTCCCACCCTGCAGCGGGCACCCGGGGCTCTGTGGCAGCAGGAAGCACCAGCCAGCGAGGTAACGGCGGAGACGTCGCTCAGACAGACACCCACTGAGAAACAGGCTTTCCGTCCGGCCCCGCGGGAGGGATCCCGGGCAGTGCATGGCGGTGGCTGGGGGGCGCTGGGTGCTGGGCGGGGTGTGTGTGTGTGTGTGTGTCGGGGGGACAGTGAGCTGCTTGGGTCCCGTTGGTGGGCCCCTGGCTGGCAGGGGCGCGGGGCGCGGGGCGCGGGGCGAGGACGTGGCGCGGGGAAGCAGAAGGCGGCTCTGGAGCCGGCCCGTGGGGCCCCCTCTCGCCAGGGACCAGGTTTGGGTTGTGGGCAGTGGTTTTGCTTCTCTGTGTGGGCAGGGGCCACACCCTCTGAACTCAGACACTCAGGGCTCCGCTGGGCCCCAGGATGCGGGGCGGGGGTGGCTCCGGTTGGAGACATTGACGCATCATGTCAGGTGGAAAGCAGTCAGACGCTCAGGGCTCCGGCCCGACCGCTGATGCTCATTTATCTGTTCTGGGGGATCCTCACCAGAGGAATTTTCCCACTGGTTCTTGGAGAGAGGGGGAGAGGGGGAGAGGGGGGGGAGAGGGGGGAGAGGCGAGAGGGGGAAAGGGGGAGAGGGGAGAGGGGGAGAGAGGAGAGGGAGAGAGGGGGAGAGGGAGGGGGAGAGGGGGGAGGGGGGAGGGGGAGAGGGGGAGAGGGGGAGGGGAGAGGGGAGAGGGGAGAGGGGGAGAGGGGGGAGAGGGGGAGAGAGGGGGAGGGGGAGAGGGGGAGAGGGAGAGAGGGGGAGAGGGAGGGGAGAGGGGGGAGGGGGGAGGGGGAGAGGGGGGAGGGGGGAGGGGGAGGGGGAGAGAGAGGGGAGGGGGAGAGGGGAAAGAGAGGGAGAGAGGGAGAGAAGCACTGATTTATGTGAGAAGCACCTCGAGGGGCTGCCTCCTGCTCGCACCCCACCCAGGTCCCGGCCCGGACGGGGCCTGTACGGAGTCGAACCCGGGACCCTTCGGCCCGCAGGCGGACGCTCTATCCGTCGAGCACGGCGCCGGGGCTTGCGTGTACATCTGAGGGAAACGGGCGGGAGGCCGCCCTCCGTCCGCAGGGAGCCGTGGACACGCAGGGCGTCCTCGGGGAGCGGCCTGGGGGTCCTCTGTCCCTCGGGAGGGGCCGCGTCCCCCTGAAGCCGGCCCGTGGCTGCCGTCCTGTCCCGGCCGTGCTGCCCCCGCCCGCCTGTGCCCGTGGCCTCCTGGGGGGTCGGGCCAGGTCTGGGGCACCGCCTGCCGGAGTCCTCGGCCGCTGGGACTTGTGGGGGCACCTCTGCGGGGGGCTGCCAGCGGGGCCAGGGGCTTATCCGTGTGACCCTCACAGCAGGACACGTGTTGGAAGCAGGTCTCCCGTGGACCTGGGGGCCCGAGCTGCTGTCCGTGAGCGGTTGGTCAGGCGCAGAGCGTGTCGCTCTCCCCTCGGCTCCCAGCGCCGGGAGGCGGTGTGTGTGTGTGGGGGTGGGCCGGGGGAGGCCGGGGTGCGGGAAGGCCGTGCCTGGGGGGGCCGGGGTGCGGGGGGGCCGGGTGCGGGGGGGCCGGGGTGCGGGGGGCCGGGGTGCGGGGGGGGCCGGGGTGCGGGGGGCCGGGTGCGGGGGCGGTGCCGGGGGGCGGGGGCCCGGGGTGCGGGGGGGACGGGGGTGCGGGGGGCGGTGCTGCGGGGGGGGTGGCCGGGTGCGGGGGCGGTGCCGCCCAGGGGAGCCTCCTCTGTCTCTGAGGGTGAAGGCGCCCTCCCTCCTGCCCTTTTGTCCTGACGAGGGGCCGCCTCCGGAGTGATGGCGGCCTTTGTTCCGGCCAGGCCGGTCACGCACTGCCCGTGCGTCTGTTTCCGGCCCGGGGGGGCTGGCCAGCGCCGCTGGACGCGGGCACGCGGGCGGGCGGAGGGCTGCGGGCGGGTCGCAGACAAAGCTGCCGCCCAGAGCAGTCAGGGCCACGTGGGAGGCGGGCCGTGTGCCCGCTGCTGGGGGAGGGGTGTCAGCGGACGGAGGGGAGGGGAGGGGATCAGTGGGGTCCATCGATTTGGTCCCAAGCAGGATGGGGAGGGGGCAGGGGCTTCGGGGCCTCTCATGGTGGGGGCGGGTGGGAGAGGGGGGACACGTGCTGGGCGCTGTCAGGTGTATCGATTGGTATTAGAAATGATAATGAGCCCGCTGGGGGGATGGGCGGAAGCCCTTAACCATTTCACGGCGTGCTGGGCTGTCCAGGGGGTGCTGGGCTGTCCAGAGGGTGCTGGGCTGTCCAGGGGGTGCTGGGCTGTCCAGGGGGTGCTGGGCTGTCCAGGGGGTGCTGGGCTGTCCAGAGGGTGCTGGGCTGTCCAGGGGGCGGAGGCCCGGCCTCAGGTGCCCCTCACCCTGCTGATGCCCTGGCTGGGCTGGGTGTGGCCTGAGCCCATGGGTGGGCCTGGAGCCTGGCGGGAAGGGCCGGGCGGGGCTGCCTGAAGGTGTGGTGGCCGTAGGTGCCGGTGGCGGGTGCCTGGCCGCCTGCCTCTTCCCCACCAGCTGCTGCTGCTCACACGGCCGGTCACGGACAGACGCTGCGCCGGGCGCGCCTCACCTGTGCAGCGAGACCCCGGCGGGCTGGGAGAGCGCCCACCGTGCGAAAAGGTGCCGCCCCGTCCACGCGAGCTCACCGAGGCCGGCCCGAGGGCAGGGGCCTCCGAGCAGGCCCAGGAGGCCCGGGGACGGTGACGATCCGTGGGGTCCAGCAGAGCGCTGTCCAGCTGGGCGCGGGGCGAGCTGCGAGGACGGAGGTTTGGGGCGGGTGAGGGGGTGGGTGAGGGCTGGCAGTGACCCCGATGCGGGCGGCCCCACCGCAGCCAGGACCCCTGCCTGGCCGGCCGACGCCCCCACCGAGAGGACGAGGGAGACAGATGGGCCGGGGGCTCGGGGCAACTTCACAATCAGCTCCCTGTCAGGCAAAGAAAATGCGCTTTAATGTTCAGATTAATTATTGATCAGCTCAGCGTGCCGATTGCCACTGCCTGTCAGCCACACAGGGCTCCTGCTGCCGCCGGGGGACACCCGTCCGTCCATTACCCCGTCCGTTACTCCGTCCGGCACCCCGTCCGTCCGGCATCCCGTCCGTCCGTCACCCCATGTGGCACCCCGTCCGGCACCCTGTCCGTCCGGCACCCTGTCCGTCCGTCACCCCATCTGGCACCCCGTCCGGCACCCCGTCCGGCCGTCACCCCGTCCGGCACCCTGTCCGTCACCCTGTCCATCTGTCACCCTGTCCGTCCATCTGTCAACCTGTCCGTCCTGCACCCTCTCCGCTGTGGGAGGAGCTCAGACTCTGGGGAAGGCGCCCACACGGCGGTCCCTGGAGGGTGGCGGGCCCTCGGGGGGGCGGGCCTCGGGGGGGCGGGGCCGGGGCCCGGGGTGGTGGGCCCTCTGGGTGGCAGGGCAGGGCCCTCGGGGGGGCGGGCCCTCGGGGGGGGGCCCTCGGGGGGCGGGCCCTCGGGGGTGGCGGGGCGGGGCCGGCGGGCCCTCGGGGGGTGGCGGGCCCTCGGGGGTGGCGGGGCCCTCGGGGGTGGCGGGGCCCTCGGGGGTGGCGGGGCCCTCGGGTGGCGGGGCCCTCGGGGGGGGCGGGCCCTCGGGGGGGCAGGGCCGGGGCCCTCGGGGGGGCGGGGCCCTCGGGGGGCAGGGCCGGGGCCCTCGGGGGGCGGGGCCCTCGGGGGGGCAGGGCCGGGGTGGTGGGCCCTCGGGTGGCAGGGCAGGGCCCTCGGGGGGGCGGGGCCCTCGGGGGCGGGCCCTCGGGGTGGCGGGGCCGGGGCCCTCGGGGGGCGGGGCCTCGGGGGCGGGGCCCGGGGGCGGGGCCCTCGGGGTGGCGGGGCCCTCGGGGGGGCAGGGCCGGGGCCCTCGGGGGGGCGGGCCCTCGGGGGCGGGGCCCTCGGGGGCGGGCCCTCGGGGGCGGGCCCTCGGGGGGGCGGGCCCTCGGGGGGGCGGGGCCCTCGGGGGGGCGGGCCCTCGGGGGGCGGGCCCTCGGGGTGGCGGGGCCCTCGGGGGGCGGGGCCCTCGGGGTGGCGGGGCCCTCGGGGGTGGCGGGGCCCTCGGGGTGGCGGGGCCCTCGGGGTGGCGGGGCCCTCGGGGGGCAGGGCCGGGCCCGGGGTGGCCGCCCACAGAGCCCACGCCAGCGGGGACCCCGAGCCGCGACTGCGTGGCCTGTGCCTCGAGGGAAATCACAAGCAGAGCCTCCTGCTCCACACGCCCTCACGGCCCGAGAGGAGGAGGGAGGCGCACGCCCGAGTGACGCCTGCCGCCCCGTGCCGCCCGCCCCCGAGGCTCCTCCCGAGCCCGGGCTCCGCCCCGCGGCGGCCGCTCTGGCCTCTCGCGGGCCCGCAGCCCCAGGCGGCGTGGCTGCCGGAGCAGCCGCAGGCGGGGAAACTGAGGCGGGGCGTCCGCCGGAGACCAGGGTCTCCTTCCAGGAGCCTCGCGGCGGGGCCTCCGCGGGCGGCAGGGAGGGGAGGTCCCAGGGCCAGCGCCGCACCCCGGAGCCCTGCGCCTGGAGCCTGAGGGGCCGGGGGACGGCGGGCCGAGGGAGGCGAGACCGTTAGCGCCGCACGGAGGGCAGCGCCCGCGGACCGGCTGGCGGCTGTGCCTCCTGCGATGCAGGGGAGGGAGGTTGGGGTGGTGCCGGCCTGGAGCTCAGAGGCCCCGGCTGCGAGGAGCGGTGGAGTGGCCGCTGGGAGAAGCCCCCCCCCCCCCGCCCCATCGAGGGGCCCTGGAGGCTGCTGCTCCTGACTGGGGTTCGGACGATCGGGGGGCTGTGCGGGCGCACTGGCCCCGGAGTCACCGGGACCCAGGAGGGGGCAGGGCACAGGGGGGGTCCTGGGGGCCGGTGAGAGGGGGCAGCGGCTGGAGGGGCTGAGGTGAGTGGGGGCGGCGGGCCGGCCGGTACTTATGGGCGTGCTCCTTCCTCCCAAGGCCTCCTGGTCAGGGGCTGTGGGCGGGGGAGCAGTAGTGGGGGCCGCAGGGGGGGGTGGGGCCCCAGGGCAGGGGGCTGCAGGGCAGGGGTGGGGGCTGCAGGGCAGGGGGGGGGGCCGCAGGGCAGGGGTGGGGGCCGCAGGCAGGGGTGGGGGCTGCAGGGCAGGGGGTGGGGGCCGCAGGGCAGGGGTGGGGGCCGCAGGGCAGGGGGTGGGGGCTGCAGGGCAGGGGTGGGGGGCCGCAGGCAGGGGTGGGGCTGTAGGGGGGGCGGGGGCTGCAGGGAGGGGTGGGGCAGGGAAGCAGGGTGGGGGCTGCAGGGCAGGGGTGGGGGCCGCAGGGCAGGGGTGGGGGCAGGGGAGCAGGGGTGGGGGCAGGGGAGCAGGGATGGGGGCAGGGGAGCAGGGGGGAGAAGGGGAGCAGGGGAGGGGCTGCAGGGCAGGGGTGGGGGCTGCAGAGAGGGATGGGGGCTGCAGGAGGGGTGGGGCAGGGAAGCAGAGTTGGGGGCCGCAGGGCAGTAGTGGGGGCCGCAGGGAGGGGTGGGGGCTGCAGGGAGGGGTGGGGCAGGGAAGCAGGGGTGGGGGCTGCAGGGAGGGGTAGGGAGCGCAGGGCAGGGGTGGGGCTGCAGGGCAGGGCAGGGGGCTGAGGGTAGGTGGAGGGCTGCAGGCTGAGCCCTGGGACCTGCAGGCCGGATCCCGGACTCCCAGCTCAGCACGGCCCTCAGCGGCACAGCCCTCCGCCCAGCAGGCTGGCAGGAGCCGGTCTGGCAGGAGCCTGGTTCATGCTAACGAGTTCTTTGGGGGGGGGGGGGGCCCGCCTTAAGGACTGGGCAAGGCGGGGGATGGCAGTGACAGGCTGGACGGGAGAATCGTTAGCTGTTCCTGTCTGGGTCTGCATCAGGGACCCTGCTGGGCGGCAGTTTGGAGGTCACCAAGTCTGCGGGGGCAGATGGCTCAGCGGGGGGAGCAGGGGGCTGTGTGTGCAGCCCACGGAGGGGCCGGGGGGCCCCGTGCTGAGTGGGGGGCTGGGGGCTCCCCGTGCTGAGTGGGGGGCTGGGGGCTCCCCGTGCTGAGTGGGGGGAGCGGGGCTCCCCGTGCTGAGTGGGGGGCCCCGTGCTGAGTGGGGGGAGGCTAGGGGCTCCCCGTGCTGAGTGGGGGCCGGGGGGCTCCCCGTGCTGAGTGGGGGCCGGGGGGCTCCCCGTGCTGAGTGGGGGGCTGGGGGCTCCCCGTGCTGAGTGGGGGCCGGGGGGCTCCCCGTGCTGAGTGGGGGGCCCCATGCTGAGTGGGGGGCTGGGGGCTCCCCGTGCTGAGTGGGGGCCGGGGGGCTCCCCGTGCTGAGTGGGGGGCTGGGGGGCTCCCCGTGCTGAGGCGGAGGGGTCCGGGGGGCAGGCCCGGTGTGTGTGTGGCGGACGCAGTGACGGAAGGGGGTGTCCTGTGGCCCCAGGCGGGATGGGGGGCAGGTGAGCCCCTCCCTCAGGGCAGCGTCGCACCCTCTCTGGGGGGTCTGCACCTGGGGCTCTGGGCCCCTCGGGGTCAGGGGGCTGGGGAGGAGGCTGGTGTGCCCGGGTCCGAGGGCCTCTGAACCAGCCACCACCCAGGCGGGCGGCTGGACAGGCTTGTCCCCGCCCGGGGCCGAGTGAGCTGAGCCTGCGCGGAGCCGAGCCACGGGGCACAGACGGCTCCGGGTGAGGCCGAGCCTGGGAGCACACCCCCCCCCCCCCCCCGATGCCGCTTCGAGGGGCTGAGTGAGCCCTCAGGCCTCCCCAGCCGGGCCCGGCCTCTCAGCAGCCCAGGCTCCGGGCGCGGACCCGGGCGGCCGCCAAGCAGCTGGGCTCCTGAGGGCGCTGGTGCCAGGTTCGAGGGGGCGGGGTTCTGAGTGTGTGTGTGTGGGGGGTGCGTGTGTGTCTATGTGTGTCTGTGTGTATATATGTGATGATTCTCTCTCATCCTCTTTCTATCTCTCTCCCTCTCTGTCCTCCTCTCTCTCTAAACTGAACGGGGTCCTCAAACTTTTTAAAGTGGGGGCCAGATCACAGTCCCTCAGAGAGCTGGAGGGCCGGACTATATGAACTACTAATTCCTACTGTAACACCTCGGCTGCGCTCACTGCCCAAAAAACCTGGCGGGCCGGATCAGACTCCTCTGCGGGCCACATGTGGCCCGCGGGCCGTAGTTTGAAGACGGCTGCGTCTAAACAATGAACAAAACCATATTAAAAAACCCCAGTGAACTGTGCACTTTAAATACATACAGCTTATTCCACAACAGCTTTCTCTCTATATAAAAGGCCCATACTAGCTCCCTCCCACTCTCTGACCGGTCGCTATGACGTGCACTGACCACCAGGGGACAGACACTCAACACAGGAGCTGCCGTGATGCGCACTGGCTGGCACCATGGATCTGGTGCGGACAAACTAACACTCAGCTTCCCCAAGTGGGACACAGGCCCCGCCACCACCCCAGAGCGACACCCCACAGATCACAGCCGATGCTGACGAGACCCCGTGGCACAAAATGTGGCCCACAGCCCAGCCCAGCCCAGCCTGGAAATGGTTGCTGTGGGCGCTGGGTAATGACATCAGGTTTCCTCTCCCTAGCAACTAGCCTCCTTGCAGTTTCTTCAGCCCACGGTTTGCTTTATAGCCAGGTGCAAACATTTTACACTTTAACCAAATGTCTGTGAAGTCTTTTCACGTGTCTCATCTCATTTGATCCTCACAGAAGTCCTGGAGTAGATAGATAGGAGACTCAGTGGAATCCTAATTTCTTTTCATTAGCCGGAAATGGAGATTTAGAAAGCTTAGATTAGAAACTTGACTCTAGCCGAGACCGGTTTGGCTCAAAGGATAGAGTGTTGGCCTGCGGACTAAAAGGTCCCGGGTTCGATTCCGGTCAAGGGCATGTACTTGGTTGCGGGCATATCCCTGGTGGGGGGTGTGCAGGAGGCAGCTGATCGATGTCTCTCTCTCATCAATGTTTCTGGCTCTCTATCCCTCTCTCTTCCTCTCTGTAAAAAATCAATAAAATATAAAAAAAAAAAACACAAAAAAAAACTTGACTCTATCGAAAAGAAGAAATGGTGGGCCTTGAAAATGACTTCAGGTTTTTGCCGAAGCTGGTTTAGCTCAGTGGATAGAGCATGGGCCTGCGGACTGAAAGGTCTCAGGTTCGATGCCGGTCAAGGGCATGTACCTTGGTTGCTGGCACATCCCCTGTAGGGGGTGTGTAAGAGGCAGCTGATTGATGATTCTCTCTCATCGATATTTCTAACCCTCTATCCCTCTCTCTTCTCTGTAAAAAATCAATTTAAAAAAAGAAAAAAAGAAAATGACTCCAGGTTTTCTCACTGCGCAGAATAGAGGCAAACACTGCTGCAGTTAAATGTTCCACCCTTTGTCCTCCCTGCGCTATCTACAATGATAATCTGCTTCGTGTTGATATATACTGCCGTGTTTCTGACAATTACCTGAGAGAAGTTGGGGTGCCTCACTGGGCTGGAAAGGGTTTAGCGACATCAGAAAGCAGGTCTAATTAGGCAAGTTTATTCTCTATCTATAAAAGGCTAAGTTGACTCACGCAGCACGGTACAGTAAGGCTCTCGCTGGCGCCATTGCACGCATGTGTTTCAATGTGTCATCGTCGATCGTGAATTGGGTCGACACTTCTATTACAGAGAAAGGGCGAATAGCGATATTAAAATATTTCTCCCAATTAATTTTCTTTCAATGTGCACGGACCCGTGCACCAGGCCACTGGTCCTTCAATAAAGCTATCTATCCATATAAAGAGGAAATATGCAAATTAGGCCGGATGCCGTAACAGTCACAGGAGCTCAGGAGGAGGGCCCGGCGCGGGCCCAGAACCTGAGAGAACAGACAGGGCAGCCTGCACCCGGCCCAGAGCTGGAGAGAACACCCACAGGGGGGGTCCCCAGCCCCAGCCCCAACCCCAGCCCCAGCCCCAGCCCCCAGCCCCAGCCCCAGCCCCCAGCCCCCGCCCCAGCCCCAGCCCCAGCCCCAGCCCCAGCCCCAGCCCCAATCCCAGCCCCAGCCCCAATCCCAATCCCAGCCCCAGCCTCAATCCCAATCCCAGCCCCAGCCCCAGCCCCAGACCCAGCCCAGCCCCAGCCCCAGCCCCAGCCCCAGCCCCAGCCCCCAACCCCAGCCCCAGCCCCAGCCCCCAACCCCAACCCCAGCCCCAGCCCCAGCCCCCAGCCCCCCGCCTCAGCCCCCAGCCCCCAGCCCCCAGCCCCAGCCCCAGCTCCCAGCCCCCAGCCCCCAGCCTCAGCCCCCAGCCCCCAGCCCCCAGCCCCAGCCCCCAGCCCCCAGCCTCAGGCCCCAGCCCCAGCCCCAGCCCCCAGCCCCCAGCCCCCAGCCCCCAGCCTCAGCCCCCAGCCCCTAGCCCCCAGCCCCAGTCCCAGCCCCAGCCCCCAGCCCCAGCCCCAGCCCCAGCCCCCAGCCCCAGTCCCAGCCCCAGTCCCAGCCCCAGCCCCCAGCCCCAGCCCAGCCCCAATCCCTGCCCCAGCCCCAATCCCAATCCCAATTCCAGCCCCAGCCCCAGCCCAGCCCCCAGCCCCCAGCCCCAGCCCAGCCCCCAGCCCCCAGCCCCAGCCCCAGCCCCCAGCCCCAGCCCCAGCCCCAGCCCCCAGCCCCAGCCCCAATCCCTGCCCCAGCCCCAATCCCAATCCCAATCCCAGCCCCCAGCCCCAGCCCCAGCCCCAGCCCCCAGCCCCAGCCCAGCCCCCAGCCCCCATCCTCCAACCCCAGCCCCCAGCCCCCAGCCCCCATCCTCCAGCCCCAGCCCCAGCCCCTGGACGCCCCAGGAGGACCCAGGGGAGGACAGGGCAGAGGTGCGGTGCTCTGAGCAGGTGGATCCCACTCGGGGGCGCCATGGGCCGAGGTCGGGGGCAGCGGTGCTGCTGGGCTGGAGGAGAGGGGCTCCGGTCCACTGAGGGGGAGGCAGTGACACCTGCGTCCACCGCCCTCGGGACAGGACACAGGGAGGGTCTCTGGGAAGGTGGGCCCCCCTGGACATGTGACATCTGAAAGTGACAGCAGGTCTTGGGGTGTCCCTGACCCTGGCCAGGGGGCTGCCCTGGGGGCCGACAAGGGGCCGAGGGCGGGTGAAGGCATAGGGGAGCCCCGGTTCTGAGGTGCTGCCTCCTCCCTCTGTCTGGGGGGCCTGTCCCTCAGGAGGAGAGGCTGGGCCTGGCTGGGACTCGGTGTGCCTGGCTTCCTGCACCCCAACACTGTCCTGGGGGGGACCAGCTTTGGGGTCAGTGCCAGGGCTGGGCCGGCAGTGGTCAGGGCTTGGCCCGGGGCCTCACCGGGGACGGAGGAGGGAAGGCAGCCACGGGCGGTGTCCCGCCCCACAGGGGGGCGGCTGCACTGGGGGCTGCACCTCGGAGCCTGTCCCTCAGGCCGGGGCCGGGGCCGGGGCAGGGGGCAGGCCTCCGATGACTGTGCTGCGGGGAGGGGGCCGGCGGAGCGGGCAGTGTGCACGCCGCGGCTGGCCCGCGGCCTCGCTCTGCGTGTCCCATCGGTCCCCGGGGCGAGATTGGCGAAGCCATAAAAGCCAATGACCGTGGTTGCCGGGGCCGGCGGGCGCGGTTACCGGGCAGGGAGCCCCGAGCAGCCGGATGGCAGGTGCGGCCGGGGTGACGCCCCCTGACGGGCTTCCCGTCGTTAACCCCGTTATTTATGGCTCGGAGGGAGCACGGGGAGAGCCGGGCGGGCGCGGGGCCGGCACAGGCCGGGTGTCCCCACGTGGCCCGCGTGGCCGGCCGGCCGGGGGAGCAGCTGTGGATGGCGGTTCGGCCTCACGTGACGGGAAATAATTGTGTTTGTGGTCCGCGCAGAAACGCTGAGCGCATTGGTTTTCCAATTGGGCGGGGAGGGGCGGGGGCGAGGGGAGGGCGAGGGGAGGCTGTGGAGCCGCTGGGGGCGAGGGGAGGGCGAGGGGAGGGCGAGGAGCCGCTGGGGGGCGAGGGGAGGGCGAGGAGCCGCTGGGGGGCGAGGGGAGGGCGAGGAGCCGCTGGGGGGCGAGGGGAGGGCGAGGGGGGGCGAGGGGAGGGTGAGGGGAGGGCGAGGAGCCGCTGGGGGGCGAGGGGAGGGCGAGGGGAGGGCGAGGGGAGGGTGAGGAGCCGCTGGGGGGCGAGGGGAGGGCGGGGAGGGGCGGGGGCGAGGGGAGGGCGAGGGGAGGCTGAGGAGCCGCTGGGGGCTGCCCGTCTCTGCAGGGGCCCCGGGGCCCAGCGCCAGCCTCGGCAGGGACCCGGCCGGCAGGGACCTGAGGTCCATCTCAGGCCTGGAGCCACAGGTGCCCCAGACGGTCGTGTGCAGCTGGGAGGCTGTGCGGGGCAGAGGCTTGCCCAGGGGCTGGAGGCAGGGGTGGGGGACGGGGTGCCCCTGCCTTTGGGGTACCCCCACTCTGCAGGAGCACCCCCTGTGCCCCAACATCCCACCTCTCCTGGCGGGTCAGCCTGGGCTCTGCTCGGGGTCAGCAAAGCTGGACCTTTTGAGGGGCCTTCACAGCCCCGGACATGGCACCCCCATGCGGACACGGGGTGGCTCCCTCTGCGCCCCGTTCCCAGCAGCATCGCCCGAGGTCCCGCCACGGAGACCCCCTCCCGGGACCCTCTGTCCCGCCTGCCCCCAGGTGGGCCCTCAGAGTGGAGCCAGCCAGCATCCTGTCCTCGGCGAGGGCCTCATGGGCAGACCCACAGGCCGGCCCCGCTTCTGAGCGCCAGTTCCTTTGTGTTTGGGGTTCAGCTCCAGCCACCGGGCCTGAACCCTGACCCCTGCTCTGGGCCAGGCTCCCGGCACCAAGGACCTTCCCCTCAGGACCCTGCGGGAGGCCAGCCACTGGACGGAGGAGCAGGGGCTGAGGGGCTGGGGGGCTGGGGTGGAGGCCGGGCCGGAGACGGGGGCCCCTTGGCCAGGCTCTGGCTGGGGGTGGCCGTGCTTCTGCACACCCAGGCCCTTCCCACCCGTCTCGGCCCAGGACCACCCTCTGCACAGATAGTCAGTGGGCGGCTCCCACGCACACGCACGTGCACACACACACATGCACACACACACATGCACACACACACATGCACATATACATATACACGCACACGCACGGTCAATTACAGGCACAGCTGCACCCGCAGGGAGCCCCTGTCACCGCTGGCCGGACCCCGAGCTGCCAGGCCGCGGCGCCCCAGGGCAGACCCACGCCCCGCTGTTTACTTTCCGCTAAAACGCGCTGTGCCAGCCGGAGCGAGTCCGCGGGAGCCGTAAACGTAATTGATGTTCTGAGCGGCTCCAGGACCGCACGTGAGAGACAGACCGCAGCTCATAAACCCCGAGCTCCTGCTTTACGGCCTCCGCAAACTGGAAATAAATTCCCTGCGACCCGCACACCGAAGGCGGTGCTGGCGGGGGCGGGGGCCCGAGCGTGTGCCCCTCGGGGCCCGTCCGCCCGGCCGGGGCTGGGTCCTCAGGAGCCCTCGGTGGCCGCCTCCTTACTCTCCACCCTCGCCGGCCCGGCCTGGCTGCCAGCGCGGGCGGGTGTCTTCCTGAAAGACCCCCCCCCCCCACGGCTGCTCCCACGCCTGCGCTCCCGGTCAGCGCCCCGTGGCACCGTGTGGGCCCGCGGCGGCCGTGGCGGGCGCACAGGCAGAGAGAGAGCATGGCGGGGCGGCCGCCCGCACCTCCCCGAGCTCAGCCCGGCCAGAGGAGGCCCGAGCGCTCGCCTGGGCCCCTGGGGAAGAGGGCGCCGGGCCTGCCGCCTGCACAGCCCGGAGCGAGGACCAGCTCTGCGGCAGACAGGGCCCCGGGCGCCGGTTACCACCGCACCGGCTGGCGGAGTGACTGATACAGACGCCTCTCCGTGGGCAGCCCTGGCCGGGCCGCGGGCGATGGGCCTGCTCTGCCCCTGCCTCTGCCCTGCGACCCCTCGGGGGTCCTGCCGTGTGCCGCCCCCGCCGTCCCCTCAGATGCCCTAACGCCCGGGGCGAGAGGGGAGGCCCTCGCTGGGCGGACACTGCAGGGGCCGGCCCCCCGGACAGAGGCCGGGCCCAGGCGGTGGACAGGGGGGTGACTCAGGCCCCCCGGGACCCTGGGCCCAGGTCCTCAGCCCCCACAGGCTGGAGTTTCCGTGAGAGGCGCCTGCTGCCCTGTGAGGGTGCGCTGGGTGCTGACAGCCTGGGGGTGCTGACAGGCCTGGGGGTGCTGACAGCCTGGGGGTGCTGACGGGCCTGGGGGTGCTGACGGGCCTGGGGGTGCTGACAGCCTGGGGGTGCTGACAGCCGGGGGGTGCTGACAGCCTGGGGGTGCTGACGGGCCTGGGGGTGCTGACAGCCTGGGGGTGCTGACGGGCCTGGGGGTGCTGACAGCCTGGGGTGCTGACAGGCCTGGGGGTGCTGACGGGCCTGGGGGTGCTGACAGCCTGGGGGTGCTCACAGGCCTGGGGGTGCTGACAGCCTGGGGGTGCTGACAGCCTCGGGGTGCTGACAGCCTGGGGGTGCTGACAGCCTGAGGGTGCTCACGGGCCTGGGGGTGCTGACAGCCTGGGGGTGCTGACAGCCTGGGGGTGCTGACGGGCCTGGGGGTGCTGATGGGTTCGGGCCTCGGTGACGGTTCTCCGGGAGGACACGGAGGGCGGACGCTCCTCCGCACACCGGCCGGCGCCCGGCGAGGCCGCACGTGACGGTTCGGGAACGTGTGATCCCGTTCTGGCTCCTGGCTGCTCCCGGGAGCCGCGTGACCGCGTTCCAACCGGGTAAATATAGGCTCAGGGAGCGGGTTCGACTTCAGTCGCCTAATTATTTTTGGGGAAAATCTGTTCTCCGATAATTAGGAGAGCGAGGACGTTTGGCTTGTTGGAGAGAGAGAGGAGGAAAGAGGTGGGGGAGGGAGGGAGGGGGGGGAGGGAGAGAAAGAGAAAAGGGGGGGAAGAGGGCGGTGGAGGGGGAGGGGGGAGTTAGGGGTAGGAGAGATGTGAGAAACGTGGGCTTTCCCGCTGGGAGGCCTGGGTGCTTTGGGGGTGCCTTCTGGGGAGGGCTGGGACAGGGGGCCCGCAGACAGGCTGCAGGCTGGGGAGGGGGGCAGGGGGCACCTGGCCTGGCTCCAGCCGCCCCAGGTCTGTCAGGAGGGGCCCAGGGCTGGCTCAGGCCCGGGAGCCACAGCCTCGCCAAGCCGGGAGCGGGCGCCAGCTCCCTGGCACGGCTGCCGGCATATGGGAGCGCGGGGCGGGGCCCAGCCGCGGAGGGCTGGTGGTGCGAGCGCGCCAGCCTCCCTTAATTAGGTGAGATTCCTAAACGCTGCGCGGGGCATGGCGGTCTGCCCGCAGGAGGACTCACAGCCAAGCGGCCCCCTGCCGAGCCGGAAAGGGGGCTGGGGGCAGGGGGAAGGAGGGCTCTCTGAGGCCCCGATGCAGGGAGGGGGTCTGTGGGCATTGCTGAGAGGAAATGCCGGCGGGCACGGGCGGTGCAGCAGCCGAGCTGGAGCAGACACCTCCCGCATCGCTGCTGTGTGACTTGGGACCAGTCGCTCACCCTCTCTGAGCCCGTTTCCCCTGTGGGAGTGGGGAGGGCTCCGCAGCTGCCTGCAGGCTGTGGGGTGACAGCCGGTGCTGTCTCTGTAACGGGGGCAGCTCGGCTGGGGCGCTCGCTCCGTCACCCGCAAACATCCCTGAGCTCCGGGAGGGGCCGGCGCTTCCCAGAGCTGGAGAGACACGCCCTGCGCCAGCGCGGGCCAGGGGCCAGGGACCGGGCTGAGCGGGGGACTGAGTCCGGGCAGGAGGCCTGGCCGGGCAGGGGAGGGGGAGACGTGGGATGGCTCGGGCTCCGGGTCATGGCTCTGCTGCTTACCTGCAGGGCCCGGCACCGAGGGGTCCCCCAGCCGGCCCCCGTCTGGTCTGAGCAGAGCAGAGGCCGCTGCGGGTTCAGGCAGCCTTCGGACACACGTGTTAGCCGCCAGCTGTGAGCCATGGCCTCAGGCCCAGGCTCCGCCCCGCTCCTCCCTCTGTGGCTGGGGCCTCGGCCTGCGCCCTGTCCCCTCACTGCGGTGTGGGGAGTGTCCACAGTGTCTGCACAGGCCCAGGCCTTGGACTGACGGGAGGGCACCGTCCTCTGGCCACGGGCAGGTCCCAGCCTGGAGGGAGGGCCTCCAGCTCCAGGACAGCCGGCAGCCGTGGCCTGAGCTGAACTCGTGATCCGGGGACCGGCTCGATAGGGCGCAGGTGCAGGCGGCTGAGTGGGATCGAAGCCCAGAGGATGATGCTCCGGTGGTGGCCCCGGGGGCTCCGGAGGAGGGGGGAGTGCTGAGCGGGGGCTCCCAGCCCAGGAAGGGGGCCCAGCCCCAGGCAGCCAGCACCCTGGCCCCGGGCAAGGACAGGACACAGAGGGGGGCGGGCCTTCATCCTGGCCACAGGCCGTGGTTTCTGATCGCCCCTCTGCTCCTGGACAGACCAGCCCAAGGCCACGGAGAACACAGGAGGCCCAGCCTGGGCCTGCCCCCCCCCCCCCCGCGCTCACCAAGGGAGACGATGGGGTGCACAGGGGACCCCAAGTGGGGAAGGAGGGGAGGCAGAGGCCATGCCCGCATCTCCTGGCTGCCGTCAGCTTGGTCGCCCTCAGGATCCACTTTCGCCGGGCAGGTGGCCGGCTCCGCCCGCAGCCACAGCGGCTGTGAGCCCGCCCGCGTCCGGCCATGGCCAGCGGACACAGGGTGCAGGGTCCGCCGTGCCCCATGCCGGGTGGACACGGGGTGCAGGGGGCCGGGCGGACACTGGGTGCAGGGGGCCGGGCGGACACGGGGTGCAGGGTCCACCGTGCCCCAGGCCGGGCGGACACGGGTGCAGGGGGCCGGGCGGACACGGGTGCAGGGGGCCGGGCGGACACGGGTGCAGGGGGCCGGGCGGACATGGGTGCAGGGGGCCGGGCGGACACGGGGTGCAGGGTCCACCGTGCCCCAGGCCGGGCGGACACGGGTGCAGGGGGCCGGGCGGACACGGGTGCAGGGGGCCGGGCGGACACGGGTGCAGGGGGCCGGGCGGACACGGGTGCAGGGGGCCGGGCGGACACAGGGTGCAGGGGGCCGGGCGGACACGGGTGCAGGGGGCCGGGCGGACACGGGTGCAGGGGGCCGGGCGGACACGGGTGCGGGGGGCCGGGCGGACACGGGTGCAGGGGGCCGGGCGGACACGGGTGCAGGGGCCGGGCGGACACGGGGTGCAGGGGGCCGGGCGGACACGGGTGCAGGGGGCCGGGCGGACACGGGTGCAGGGGGCCGGGCGGACACGGGGTGCAGGGGGCCGGGCGGACACGGGTGCAGGGGGCCGGGCGGACACGGGGTGCAGGGGGCCGGGCGGACACGGGGTGCAGGGGGCCGGGCGGACACGGGTGCAGGGGGCCCGCCGTGCCCCGGGCCGGGCGGACACGGGGTGCAGGGGGCCGGGCGGACACGGGTGCAGGTGGCCGGGCGGACACGGGTGCAGGGGGCCCGCCGTGCCCCGGGCCGGGCGGACACGGGGTGCAGGGGGCCCGCCGTGCCCCGGGCCGGGCGGACACGGGGTGCAGGGGGCCGGGCGGACACGGGTGCAGGGGGCCCGCCGTGCCCCGGGGTGGCCGGGGTGGCTCTCAGCGCCTGGCCGGCGGGGCCTCAAGGGCGGGCGCTGCCGGGCGCTCGCGTGCGAACGGAGCTGCGATTGTCCTCCGCGGGGCCTCCGGCTGTGGTGGCGTCCGCGGGGAGGGGCGTCAGGGCTTTGTCCTCCCGTCAGGCGGATTGATTCTGTCCCATCTGATCGGACCGCCACACGCAGCGGGGGTTCCGGGGGAGGAGGAGGGAGCCACCCTGGGAAGTGTGTCCACCGCCCGCGGTGGGGGGGGGCGGCCCCAGCTGTGGAGGCTGCAGGGAGACACATGCGCACACACGCGCGCACAGAGGTACATGCATGTGCATGCATACACATGCACTTAGGTGCCCGTGTGTGCATACAGATGCACACGGCACGCACACGGCACACACACGTGCACACACACGCGTGTGCACATCCTGTGGCTCTGTCTCTCTGCAGAGCCCTGAGTCCCGGGTGTCAGTGGGCACCGATGGCAGCAGGGGGTCTGAGTGAGGAGGCGACCCAGGGTGGGGGAGGGCTGGGAGGGTGTGGAGGCCTCCCTGGGGGGGCAGCCTGGGCCCAGCTGCGATGAGGGAGGAGGGCTGGGCCGGAGGTGGGGGTGGGGCAGGCTCGGGGAGGGGCCCTGTCAGGGGAGGGGGAGAGGCTGTTGCTGGGGGCACACGGGGAGGGGCACTGAGGTCCCTCCAGGCCTCTGGAGCCTAGAACCGGCCGAGCGGAGGATGGAGGCCGAGCGGAGGATGGAGGCCGAGGGGCGGAGTGAACTCTGGGCGCCCGGCCTCCGGGGGGCGCCTTCCTGCCGCCTCCCAGGACCGCCCTCTGGCCCCATTGGCGGCCGTGGCCCAGGAGGCTCCCCCTCCCAGCTGTTGGGGGGAGCGTGGCCCATGGACCCCGGCGGCCGGGACAGGGCCGGGGCCGGGGCCGCCCACTGCTGGGAGGCCCCAGACCACGCGGCCCACGCCCGTGTCAGCGAGCGTGAGAAACAGCGACCAGGCCAGATGGGCTCCTACCACCAGGCGCCCGAGAGACGCGAGCTCGCGGTGGGGGGCGGGGCGGGGCGGGGCGCGGGTCAGCAGGGGGAGGCTCCGGCACCAGGCGCCCGGAGAGGGGGGCCTGTGAGGGAGACCCCACGGAGGGGCCCTCCTGCCCGGCTCAGCGGCCTCTCCCCCTCCCGGACGCTCAGGGCGGAGGCGGGGCTGGGGGGCGGGAGGGACCCCGGGCCACCGGCCCCTGTGTGGGGGCGGAGAGGCCTGGCCGGCTGACGGGGCAGGAAGGAGCCGGCGTGGGGCGCGGCCACAGTGTCTGGCCGGGTCCAAGCCTCCGTCTGAGAGGCCACGGGCAAGTGGCCACGGGCAGGGCCCAGCCGGAGGGAGGGCCTCCAGCACCGTGACAGCCAGCAGCCGTGGCCGTGAGCGTGACCCGTGGTCCGAACACGTGGCCCACGTGCCTGAGTGACGTGGGCTCGCTGGGGCTCAGGTGCAGGTGGCTGAGTGGGATCGAAGCCCCGTGAAGGCTGTAAACTCCTGACACGCCCTTCCTTGGCCCCGTGGCATCGGCTGTGAGAGACACGGCGTGTGGCCCGTGGCGCTGCGTCCTCCCCGAGGGAGGGCAGCGACCGCCCAGGCCAGCTCCCCTCTCCCGCCCCCGCAGCGTCGCCGGGCCGGCGGGGCGGGTGGCACGTGAGGCGCGGGGCTGAGGATGCATGGCCGTGCCGGGTCCCACAAGCCGGGGGACCCGAACCCTGGCCGCTGCCTTCTCCCCTGTCTGCTCCCGGCCGGCCTGGGCTGCAGGCTCTGCCGGCTGCGGCCGGAGACCCAGCAGCACCGGCGTTTCTGGGCTCAGACGCTGGGGGCGGGGTCCGCGGGGCCCTGGGCTGGCAGGAGCCGGAGGGTCCCGTGGCCCGGCTCCCGGAGCCGCTGGGGGGGGGGCGGCGGCCAGTGCGGGTTAGGACAGGAGTGGCGGGATGAGTTAAGAGACGGTGTTCTGCGCTGACCTCACTGTAATTCCATTTCGGGAGCGTTAACCTCGTTTGCGGGCGGCTGGTCCCGGCGGGAGGGTCCGCGCCGCCTCCTCCGGGGACGCCGGCTCGCAGACGCGGCGTCATCGCCCTCCCGGTGGCCTCCGGGCGGGGCGGGGCGGCACCGGGCTGGGCTGCCATTAGCTCAGCACCCAGAACTTTCCGGAAGCCGGGCCTGCCCCTCCTCACTGCGGCGGCTGGGACACGCCCGCTCCCCGGCCCGGGACAAAGGCCCCGGGCACGCTTTGTGCCGGCTCTGGGTCCGAGACAGCGCGTCCGTGTCAGCGCATGGCTCTGCCATGCGGGGCCTGTGCCCGGTGGAGCCTGCGCCGCTGCCCTGGCGCTTGGAGCTGTGGGGTGGCTGAAATGCCACCGGTGATGCCATGGGATCCAGAGGCTCCAGGCTTGTCCCTCACAGGCGGCGCTTTCTGGGGCTCCCCTCACCGCCTGGCTGGACCCCGGCCCCAGCTCAGGGCCCCGTCCCGAGCTTGGGGTGCCGGCACCCACAGTGCCGGTCACACGGCAGGCAGAGCCCGGCCCAGAGGCCAGCTCGGGGCGTCCAGCCCCCCACCTCGGCCTCACAGGACGCCCCCAGCTCCCGCCTGCTCCTGCTCCTGCTTCCTGCTGGCAGCTGCCGCCGGGCCCCCTCCTCCCCACTCCTCCTCCCCCCACCAGCCGGGACGCAGGCCGCCCTGGCGTGTCACAGCAGACTTCAAGGTCAAAGGGGTGGGAGCCGCGCTGGTGACAGCCCGGTAATGAGACCTGACGGGTGGAGGTGGGGCGCTGGGTGGCCGCCCGCCCGGCCGGGCCCTGTCCTCCGCGCCCTCCGCCTCCTTCACACCGGCTGCTCCCGGAAACTCAGGGTCAGTCCTGGCGGCTCAGAGCCCCAGCGGCCTCGCACCCACCTGCCTCCCCCACGGCCCAAGGAGGGACGATCGCACCCACAGACTCCTGCAGGGAGGGGGCGGGGACTGTCCCCCCTCCCAGCCTCTTCACAGCGTGACCCCGCCTGACCCCAGGCTTCAGGAGCACAGGGCCTGGTGGTCAGCCCCCAGGGCCTCAGCTCTGGGCGGGTCAGGGTGGGGGCTCAGGGTGGGGGCTCAGGGTGGGGGTTCAGGGTGGGGGGTCAGGGTGGGGGTCAGGGTGGGGGTCAGGGTGGGGGTCAGGGTGGGTGTGTGGGAACACTCCTTGGCTGAATGAGCCTCCTGGGACACCCTTAACCCGGGGGCTCAGCCATGACCTCACAGCAAAGGCTTCTTGTGAAAACAACCTTGCGAGATGGTTTTCAGCCTCAGCTTCATCAGCGTCCCGTCCAGACGCTCCTGACTCCCTGCACGTGTGCGTGTGCGTGTGCGTGCGTGCGCGTGTGCGTGTGCGTGTGCCTTCCTCCCGGTGGGCTCCAGGTGTGGGTCTCCCCGGACCTCCTGCCTCGGGGGCTCAGGGCCCCTCTGCACGGACGGGAGCCAGGCCCGTGGGGCCCCCTGGTGGTGGGCAGGCTGGGCCCATGGAAAAGCCACGCCTGGGCCACGTGTGCCCTCCGTGCTCCGTGCTCTCGCCGCGGGAGCAGCAGACTCGGAGGCGGTGGAGCAGCGGAGTTTAGTGCCCGCAGGAGCGTCATTGTGTTTTTATGGCTCATTCCGGCTCCTGTTAATTAACCAGCAGCTGCCTGTGCGCTCTGTCACCGCTGAGGAGCGGCCTGCAGGAGGCGCCCACCCACCCCGGGCCCCCCGGGCCCATCCCCAGCACCCGCTGCTGGTGCCCGGGCGCCCACCGGGTCAGGACAGCCCGGACTGGGAGGGCGGGCAGTGCCCAGGCCCATCTTCCAGGCCCTTCCAGTGCCCCTCGCCCTGCCTGCTCCGCCCCTACCCATTTCGCCCCCGCCCTCCCCGGGCCCCACCAGCGGGGAAACGGCCCCACTGGGCACCACGGCTGGGCCGGCGAGGGGGCAGGGCCCCAGAGCTGATGCTGAGCGTGTGGGACCCACCGGCCGGGGCCTGCCCACAGGCCGGAGCGCGGCTCGGAGCCAGAGCCTCCGGGCCGGGCTGCCCCAGCTCCTCGCGGGAGAGATCGCGGCCGACAGACCTAATTCACCCGAAAAGCAGCACGTTCCCCAGGGCGCGGCTCTGCTGGCATGAGGGGCGGGCTGGGGCATGAGTGTGTGGGTGAGAGAGAGAGCGTGTGGGCCAGTGTGTGCATGTGCAGGATTGTGTGTGAATGTGTGTGAGCACGCAGGACTGTGTATGAGCATGTGGAATTGTGTGTGAATGTGTGTGTGATTGTGTGATTGTGTGTGAATGTGTGTTAATTGTGTGTGTGATTGTGTGTGTGAGTGTGTGAGTGTGTGTGATTGTGTATGTGTATGTGAGTGTGTGCGAATGTGATTGTGTGTGATTGTGTGCGAGTGTGTGGGATTGTGTGTTAGCATGTGGGATTGTGTGTGTGTGTTAGCATGTGGGATTGTGTGTGAATGTGTGTGTGATTGTGTGATTGTGTGTGAATGTGTGTGTGTGTGATTGTGTGTGAATGTGTGTTAATTGTGTGTGTGATTGTGTGTGTGAGTGTGTGTGATTGTGTATGTGTATGTGAGTGTGTGCGAATGTGATTGTGTGTGATTGTGTGCGAGTGTGTGGGATTGTGTGTTAGCATGTGGGATTGTGTGTGAATGTGTGTGAGTGTGCGGGATTGTGACACTGGGGCGGTGGGGGCTTGCCCGAGGTGGGAATGGCTGGGGGGGTCAATTGGGGGAAAAGGAGACACATGTAAAACTTTAGACAATAAAAAAAAATTATTGTAGACGAAGTTTCCTGCTGATGTGTACACACACACACACTCACTGATGATCTTTTCTCTGTTTCTACATATCGCCTTTTGTTGCTAAACCAGGTAGAAGCCGTGGTTAACTTGAGAATTGTGGTAAAACACAGGGGACACACCAGCAGCCTCAGGGTTCGGTGCACAGCTCGGGGGCAGCCAACACACTCACTCTGTGCAGCCACCTCCCGTTTTCTCCAGAACTTTCTCTCCCTCCAAATGGGCCCTCCGTCCCATTGCACACCCCTCTCCCCGCCCCCCAGCACCCCCATCGCTGTCTGTGCCATGACGCTGACCCTGGGGCCTGGGTGAGGGCCGCCCAGCTGCCCGCGAGGAACTTGGCTTTGGAAGGAAATGGGAGTAACGCCTGGAAGAAAGCAAATGGCGTGACAAAGGCCAAGCCAGCAGAGGGGGAAATGAGAGGGAAAAAGCTGAATCCACGTGAAGGCTAAAGAGAGAAGGAAGAACAGAGGGAAAGCACCAATAGGAATGAGGATGGAGGAATTAGGGGCGGAGCCTGTGACCCCGCCCCCTCCCCACAGGTGAGTGCCTGCAGCGCCACCTGCAGGCTGGGGGAGCACATGGCACCCGCCACCCACCCTAACTCAACGCCTTGGACCCCTGGGGCCCAGCTCCGGGTTCCAGAGGACAAGACCCCTTAGAGGCCGTGCCACCCCCAGGGCCCAGGCTGGGTGTCCCCCTCAGCACCCAGAGTCCAGGCTGGTGCCCTGCCCCCTCCCAGCTCCCAGGGCCCAGGCTGGGTGCCCTGCCCCCTCCCAGCTCCCAGGGCCCAGGCTGGGTGCCCTGCCCCCCCCCAGCTCCCAGGGCCCAGGCTGGGTGCCCTGCCCCTCCCAGCTCCCAGGGCCCAGGCTGGGTGTCCCCCTCAGCACCAAGGGCCCAGGCTGGGTGCCCTCCCCCCAGCACCAAGGGCCCAGGCTGGGTGCCCTGCCCCCCCCCCAGCTCCCAGGGCCCAGGCTGGGTGCCCTGCCCCCCCCCCCCAGCTCCCAGGGCCCAGGCTGGGTGCTGCCGCTGGCAGAGGACCATGCCCAGGATTCCGAGGAGCAGGTCCCGCCGTAAGTGACAGGCGATGCTGTGAGAGGAGCTTCATGGCGCCCACGCGGGGCCTCGCATTTGCATTTAACTGATTGCTCTGCAGGGGTGAAGCGGCGGCTCTGTCACTCAGGCAGCCGGAGAGATGGACGGGGCAATTAGGGCCTCGGGGGTTCAGCGTTGGGCCGGGGGACGTCACATTCACAAAGGCCCCGAGTCCCAGGGCCCGGGCAGAGCGGACAGCGGCCTCGGTCCCTGTGCAGCAGCTGGAGGGGGAGACTCTGTCTGTGCCCTCCTCCTCCTCCTCCCTCCCCCTGCCTTTCCCCGGAGAAATCGAGGCTCCGGTGCCTGCCTCCCCCAGGTCCCTGCTCTGCCCCAGGCGGACTGCCTCACCTGCCCTCGGACCCTGCACCAGGGGTTTGCCATGCCTGTCCCCCCTCCCAGCCCAGGGCACAGGTTTGAGCTCAGGAAGCACGGGGCGGGAGCTGTCCGCGCCCGCGGTGCTGACGTGGTGGCTCAGAGACCCGGGCCTGGCTGGTCCTCTGGCCCCAGTGGGGCAGGGAGGCTGGAGGGCTCTCTGATGGCAGAAGCTGGTTCCGTATTCTTCAGGGCGACCCGGCGGGCACTCCCTGCCAAGCCCGTGCTCAGCCATGACACCGGGCAGAGGGGCGGCCGAGCCTGCACTCCTTGGCCGCTGCGGAGGCTGTTGGCTCAGGACTCTGGGGAGGGGAGAGGCTGGGGCGGGGACGGGCGGACAGCAGGCTGCTCGGCGGCTGCCTAACGAGGCGGGAAGTGGGGTGAGCGGCCGCGGCGAGGCCCATCGGCTCACCAATGGGCCGTGGCCGTCCTGTCACGCTCCTGTGGGCAAGCCCGGGGCGGGGCGTGGAGACCAGGGAGCCCAGGGCAGGCAGCCACGGCGGCTGCTCACCCAGGCCAGCCAGCACCCCCCCTGGGGAGGTGCCTGCCCCCCTGCCAGGCCCCCACCTCCGAGTCCACTGCTCACACCGGCCCCTCGGAGGGGCGGCGATGGAGCCGTGGCTGATGGAGCCTCTAATCCGGCCCCAGCACCTGTCCCCACCTTCCCGGACCCAGCAGAGGCCTCGGCTCCAGCCGCCCGGAGGCAGACGGAGCTGCGGTCACCTACCGTGTTTCCCTGAAGATAAGACATCCTCCGAAAATAAGACCTAGCGCATCTTTGGGAGCAAAAATTAATATAAGACACAAGACACTGTCTTATTTTCGGGGAAACAGGGAGGCGATGCTGTCTGGTCCCCAGAGCAGGCGAGGTGTCCGCCCCCCAACCCTCTCAGCTGGCGCCCTGAGCTGCTCCTGGGCTGTGGGGCCGTGGGGGTGCTGGGGGTGCTGGTGATGAGACCACGGGGTGAGGAGTGGAGTTCTGGAGGGTGGAGCCGGGCTGAGCCTTGCCCCGTCAGGAAGGTCCTGGCCCCCTGCACCCTGGGCGCGGGTGCCCGCCTTCGGAGGGGGAGGCACGGGCCCCAGGGTGGTCACCGAGCCCCCAGGCCAGCCGTGCACCGGGCTGCCCCCTCAGTGCCCTGCGGCGGGCACCTCGCAGGGGTCATCACCCAGCCCAGCCCCGATCTCCCCGCCGCCAGGCCCACCCGCTGCCTCCCTGCCCCCTCCGCCCGCATCGCCTCCCGATGCTGTTCCTGTTTATCCACCTGAGCTCCCACACAGCTGCCTCGCGGAGAGGCATCTGTCACCGCCGTGATTAGAGGAACGCTGAGCCGCCCGCAACCGGTGGGTCCCAACGCAAACGTTTGCTTTGTGTCGTCGATTAGGGAACAGCAGTCCTGGCAGGGAGCCTGCGTGGCTGAGGCCCCCTGGGACGCAGGAAGGGGCGCTGAGAGGGCAGGAGGGCGCGGGGGGAGGGGGGCAGGGACTGGAGGGGGGAGGGGGAGTGCTCCTCACCTGGCCGTGCGGGGGGAGGGGGGGGAGAGGGGCAGCGGCCACAGGCTGTTCCGGAGGGGGAGGGGATCTGGACGGGGCAGGCGTGAGGGACACGAGAATGATGACAGTCACGGTCCGGCTGAGGGGCGCAGGGGCACAGGGCGGGCTGGACTCTGGGTGCAGGGAGTGGAGCCTCGGTTCCCGTCTGTGCCCACCGCCTGGGTGGCCAGGGCTGGGCACCCACCGGAGCCAGCACTGGGCTGGCCCCTGGGAGCTGCTCATGGCGGCGGGTGGCTCAGGCTGTGAGGCCGGGCGGGGCCCCTGTCTGCAGGGAGCAGCGCGCTGCAAGGCAGGCAGCGGGGAAGGAGGGCCCCCTGTCGTCGGGACAGGGAGCAGCGGGTGGGGGGGCAAGAGCCAGGGGGCCGGGGCCCAGGGCCAGAGCTGGAAGCCCAGGAGGGGCAGGCGGAAGAGGCTCTTGGACCTGAGGACTGGCCCTTCCCGCCTTTGTGTCCCTGGTTGGCACACGCCCTGCCGTGGCTGGTGCTGTGGCTGAGGTGAGGTCCTGGCCTCTGTCACTGCCATTTAGCCCCCATCCCACTGGACGGGACTCTGGGGCCAGCCCTGTGGGATCAGTCTTCTGTGGGACCCCTTCTCACTGCACTGGCCACCACACCGGCCACCACCCAGCCACCACCCAGCCAGCACCTGGCCCCTGCTGCTCCTGCCTGGGCCACTCCTGCCGGAAGCAGCGGCCCCTCAAACACGCTCCCTCCGTCCCATCCGGCCCAGGATGTACTCGGCAGCTCTCGGCGCTGAAACTGCCTCACCTGTGAGTATTCCTCTCTTTTCCGCGTCCAGCGTGGCTAGAGAGCGGTCCGGTTCTGAGCAGGGGCGGCTGGGGATTGAGAAAACAAACGAAAGAGACAGACACAGAGATGGGAGGAAAAAGCTGGGGCCGGTGGGACAGCTGTCCTGGGACTGAAACAGGAAGTTTTACTAAAGCCCCAGACTAAGGAGATTATGTGCATTCTTGGGTGGGCTGGTGTCTATTCATTCCTGGAGCTTGGCTGGATTTAGATAACAAAGCCCGCCTCCTGGCGCCTGGGCTGAAGGTCAGGCTGACAACACTCCGGCAAAGTGTTTCCAGGACGTGGCTCTGCCGACACCACTGGATTCAGCTGATAATAATTAAATAAATGCCCAAGTGCCTTCCCAGGCTCCACACTCACCTAGGCCATTGGGGTGGCTGAGGGGCTGCAGACCACTGTGCGGGGACAGCAGGAGCCCTCGGGGCGGCCCCAGGGAGCTGGGTGCTCAGGTCACCCTCTCAGCTGCTTGGGGTTGTTTGTCCTTCAGAGGCTGGGTTAGGGTTAGGGTTAGGGTTAGGGTTGGGGTTAGGGTTGGGGTTAGGGTTAGGGTTAGGGTTAGGGTTGGGGTTAGGGTTAGGGTTGGGGTTGGGGTTGGGGTTAGGGTTGGGGTTGGGGTTAGGGTTGGGGTTAGGGTTAGGGTTAGGGTTAGGGTTAGGGTTAGGGTTAGGGTTAGGGTTGGGGTTGGGGTTGGGGTTGGGGTTGGGGTTGGGGTTAGGGTTGGGGTTGGGGTTAGGGTTAGGGTTAGGGTTAGGGTTGGGGTTAGGGTTGGGGTTGGGGTTGGGGTTGGGGTTTGGGTTGGGGTTAGGGTTGGGGTTGGGGTTAGGGTTAGGGTTAGGGTTAGGGTTGGGGTTAGGGTTAGGGTTGGGGTTAGGGTTAGGGTTAGGGTTAGGGTTAGGGTTGGGGTTAGGGTTAGGGTTGGGGTTAGGGTTGGGGTTAGGGTTAGGGTTAGGGTTGGGGTTAGGGTTAGGGTTGGGGTTAGGGTTGGGGTTAGGGTTAGGGTTAAGGTTAGGGTTAGGATTAGGGTTAGGGTTAGGGTTAGGGTTGGGGTTAGGGTTTGGGTTGGGGTTGGGGTTAGGGTTGGGGTTAGGGTTAGGGTTGGGGTTGGGGTTGGGGTTAGGGTTAGGGTTAGGGTTAGGGTTGGGGTTGGAGTTGGGGTTAGGGTTAGGGTTAGGGTTAGGGTTATGGTTGGTGTTAGGGTTAGGGTTAGGGTTGGGTTTAGGGTTAAGGTTAGGTTAGGATAGTGGTCGGCAAACTGTGGCTCGAGAGCCACATGCGGCTCCTTGGCCCCTTGAGTGTGGCTCTTCCACAAAATACCACGGCCTGTGTAAGTCTATGTTGAAGTGGTGGCGTTAGAAGAAGTTTAAGTTTTATAAATTTGGCTCTCCAAAGAAATATCCATCGTTGTGCTGTTGATATTTGCCTCTGTGAACTGAGGACTTTGCCGACCAGGGCTCCAGAACATGCCTATCAGCACCTGCCCGTCTCCGTGCCCAGCCTGGGTCTGGCAGTCCTTCCTTCGGCCTTGGTGACACCCCGGGCCAGGTGCTCCCGGGCAGCCGGAGGCCAGGCCGGGCCCCAGGTGCCGTCCCTCCCCCACAGGGAGAGCATGTGCTCCCTTGCCCGCCCCCAGAGCTGGCCCCAGCCCCGCACCCCCTTCTGGGCCAGGTCCCTGCCCCGGCCTCCACTGGGTTCTGGCTTGGGCTGAGGGTGCGGGAGCACAGTGGCTGGACTGGAAGGGTGGACATGGGGCCCTCCCTTCTCAGTCCCCTCCCCCTCCCCCAGCCTCCCTGCCCCCTCCCGGGTGTGAATATGGATTTGTGCCTACGGACAGGAGGTGGCAGGCTGGCCCTCATTAGTGCAGCCGGCTGCCTGGAGCCCCCAGAGCTGGGGCATCAAAGGGGAGCCCGCTAATCCCTCCTCCAAAGCCAGCACCTGCCCCTCCCCTCCCCCAGCCTCTCACAGCGGCCACGGAGTCTCCGCTATTTAATTAGGATGGAAAGTTCCCCCAACCCAACCCTGGAATGATTTAATTTCAACATTCCCTTTGCTGAGCGCCAGCCCCCCCACCTCTCCACCTCTCCTCCCCCCTCCGCCCCCTCCTCCAAAGCCTCCGTCTGCAGCTGAGCCCATCCCCCACAGCCCTCCCTCTCACCCCATCAGTGCTCAGCAGCCGCACCACTGGTGCTGGGCTGGCACGTCCTGCCAGGACCCCGGCTGTTCCCGCAGCCTGGCCGCCTGACCACCCGCTTCCTCTCCTGGCACTCACCCGCCAGGCAGGTGCCCCCAGGCAGGTGCCCCCTCGGACGGGTAACCAGGGAGGTGAGGGCCTCCCTAGAGACCGGGCCTCAGCCACTCACTCACCTGGCCTTGCCTGGAGGTCACAGCCTTCACTGCTGAGCCACCCACTGGACTCTGCTCACAGCCTGTGCATGTGTGCGCACACGTGTGCGCACACGTGTTACTGTGCACGTGTGTGAATGTGCATGTATGTGTGAGAGTGCACGTGTGTGAATGTGCACATGTGTGTGTGAGAGTCCCCACACGTGAGGGTGTGCAGGTGAGCATGCCGTGTGCTTGCACATCTGTGAGCATCAGTGTGCACATGTAATGTCTCATGTCTGTGTGTGCATATTCATGTGTGTGTGTGTGTGTGTGTGTGTGCATGTGCTGCATGCATGTGTAGCCTGCAAGGGTGTGTGCACTTCCACACGTGGATGTTTGGGTGTGAGTCTCTGTATGTGCATGCTTGTGTCTCCGTGCACATATGCACATGTACACGTGTGTATGTGGTCTGTGCATGTGTGTGTAAAGCCATGTGCGTGTCTCTCTGTGTGCGCACACATCATGTGTGGATGTGTGTGAGTGGGGGGGGCATGTGCATGTCTGTGTGTGCATGAGCACACATGTGAGTGTGAATCCAGCCAGACTGGGAGCTCCCTGAGGCCCGAGCCTGGCTTCCCACTTCCTTTAACAGCTGGGTGCTCCTGTCTCCACACACACACACACACACACACACACACACCCGTCCAGGCCGTCCAGCGGAGCCCGTGGCGGCGGCTGCAGGTGCGCTGAGAGCAGTGCACCGGCTGGCCTTGCGGGGACCTTGGGAGCAGCCCACCCCCCACCCCCCACCTGGTCCCAGGCCCCACGGGCCCGGCCCCGGCCCCTCCCTCCCTGCTGGTCCCATCTTCTCCCACGTGGACCGCAGCGGAGGGCTCCGCAGCGCAGCAGCTGATGAGGGGGGCGGCTGGCTAACGAGGGGGGCGGCTAACGAGGGGGCGGCTGAGGGGCGGCTCCTCAGGCGAGGGCCCTCCTGAGTGATCCTTAAAGGGGAATCCGGCCTGAAGGGGCCTTTGAACTCGCCAGGAGTGAGGAGGAGCGGCCGCCCTCCTGGAGGAGTGAGATTAGAGACAGATTGATCCGCCTCCTGGCTCAGCCGAGCAACCGGCTAACAAATCACCGCACTGTGCTCTCCCGCCCCTCCCCCACCGATTTATGCCTTTTCCAGACAAAAACGCTGTGCCGGGGGCGCTGAGCGCCGGCCTGTCGGTCCCTCCCCACGCCCCCACGCCCGCAGGGGTGGCCTGGCCCCGCCCCTGCGCTCTCCAGCTCCGGCCCCTCGCCCACAGCACCCACCCTCAGCTGGCCATCATGTACGCGGGGTCAGTGTGCAGCCGGCCTGGCCCCAGTGGTCACTGCTAGACACTTGATGCAAGAGCGACTGTGTGAGCAAGCAAAGGAATGAATGAGTGTGAGCAAGCAAAGGAATGAGTGAGTGAGTGAGTGAGTGACTGAGTGAAAGGATGAGTGAGTGACTGAGTGAATGAGTGAGTGACTGAGTGAAAGGATGAGTGAGTGAATAGGTAAGTGAATGAGTGAGTGAATGAATGAGTGAGTGGATGGGTGAGTGAATGGGTGAGTGAATGGGTAAGTGAATGAATGGGTGAGTGAGTGAGTGAATGCCTTGATGGGGGCTCGGAGGGTGCAGCCAGTCTGGGGGGGGGGGGCTCTGGGGGCACAGACAGTCCGTGGGGGCTCAGTGTGATGGTGACTGTCGGCCTAGCTGGCCCAAGAGATAAGGCCAGTTGAGGACTTTGGAGACAGACTAGACCAGAGTGGAAAATTTTAAACTTGGTGCCTGGAATTCCTCTACAGTGAAACATGCAAACCTCCCTCTAGATCTGGCTAGGAGATTGGCGTCAGCAAAACCGCAGCATCCTACATTCCTGCTTGAGACAGAACAGACATTTCTGCTTGAGACAGAACAGATAAATCTGTACAAATCACCTAGGAACAGATATGGACGGCCAGTTCTTTGTCCTGAGGGGCCAATCGGGGAGTGACAGACCAGCAGTGGGATGGGAGGGGAAAGGAGGTATAGGAGGAGGGACTGCCCCTCCATCGGGGCTCTCACCTGGGTGTTTGCCGGCTGCTGCGTCAGCCACGGTTTGAGCCCGGATTCGAATCTGTAATAAATTCTTGCTGGCTTAATCAAATTGGTTTCGGTGGTCCATCTCTTGGGGACTCGCTCCGTGACACTCAGGTGTGCCCTCCCCCACCTCACAGCCTCCTTGTTTGACCCCAGGCCTGGGACAGCCCCCGCTGAGAGCCACACCTGGCTCCTCTCCCGCTCTGGTCTGACTCCACCTGCAAGGATGGGGCTCTCGGAGCTCCACGCCCACAGCTGGGCCTGGGACCCGGGGGCGCTGCGGCCCTGAGCCTGCTCGGGCCTGGCCCGGAGCGGACGCTCTCCGGGAGGCAGGGCAGCCTGTGTCCCAGGCCCCGGCGGCTGCCGTCGGAAAGCTTCCGGCACATTCTCCTCCCGAGCGCGTGGTAACGTGCCTAACGGCGGCCCTTCCCGGGAGACCAGCTCGCTGGCACGCGTGCTCTCGCCGTGGAGAATGGGATTAGTGTCAAACGTTTGAAAATTAACCGGAACAGCCGCAGAATGACTGCGGGGTGGCACCCGGGAGTGACGTCCGGACGGAGGCCGCCCTTGGGCAGGAGGGGGGCCGGGGGGTGGGGCAGCGGGGGCTCCCAGCCCCGGGCGGGGGGCGATCCCCGGGAGACGGAGAAGATCCGGAACGTGGCTGCCTCCGAGACCGGCCGCTGGTTGGGCCGCACCAGGCCGTGCCTCATGGTCCTGGTGAAGGAATTAAGGATGGAACGACGCTGTCAGCTCAGCTGCTGCGGCGAAGCACCCCGGACGGGGCGAAGGGGGGTGTCCTGGAGGTCAGGGCCCCTGGGGGGTCGGCTGCCGGGCCAGTGGACTGTCCCCCACCTCCTCGCTGTGTTCTCGCCCGGAGGGAGGAGGCAGCCGGGTCCGGCAGGGCCTCCACGCTGGCTCTGCGGGGAGCACAGCTCAGGGCAGCGCTGAGTGGCTGTGGGAGGCCTCTCGGGGTCCAAGCCGGGCGGCTGGGACACTGAACCCCGCTGTGGGCCTGAGGCCTGCCTGGCTGGGGCCGTTGGTGTGGCTCTGAGCCAGAAGCCAGCCGGCGGGAGGCTCTGTGCTGAGCAGGGAGCTCCCCCCTGGCTCTAGGACGAGGGACCGACGGCCGCCCCAGGAGAGGCCCGCGGCCCCTGCCGGACGGTGGTGGGCCAGGGCCGCAGAGCCGGCCGCCATGGGGACCCGCGGCCTCGGCCCGGCCAGCCTCAGGCAGACGGGGACCGGCCAGGCGCCAGCAGTCCGTGGGGAGCAAGCATCACAAGACACAAAACCGTGCCCCTATGGATGAGGACCCTGAGGGAGGTAAGGGCAGAGGGTGGGGTGGGAACCGGGTGGAGGGGAGCTATGGGGGGAAAGGAGAAACTATTGTAATAATCTGAACAGTAAAGATTTATTAAATTAAAAAAAGAATGAGGGCTGAGCCAGGCCATGGCACAGCCATTGAGTGTCCTACGAACCAGGAGGTCCCGGTTCGATGCCTGGGGTGCAGGCTCAGCCCCCAGTTTGGGGCGTGCAGGAGGCAGCCAATCTATATTCTCTCTCATCAAGGATGTTTCTCTCTGTCCCTCTCCCTTCCTCTCTCTGAAATTAATAAAAAAAATATATTTTTTTAAAAAGGTTGAAGGTTGCCAAAACCGATTTGGCTCAGTGGATAGAGCGTCGGCCTCTGAACTCAAGGGTCCCGGGTTCAATTCCGATCAAGGGCATGTACCTTGGTTGTGGGCATATCCCAAGTAGGGGGTGTGCAAGAGGCAGCTGGTCGATAACTCTCATCGATGTTTCTAACTCTCTATCTCTCTCCCTTCCTCTCTGTAAAAAATCAGTAAAATATATATTTTTTTAAAAAGGTTGAAGGTTGATGTCTCTGGGTTAACCGCCTAAAATAGTGAGAGGGCGTGGAGCCAGGAAGCTACAGGCGGAAGACGGAGTAATAGACATAATTCACCCACCTAACAGGGACAGGACTGAGCTGACGACTGTCTGCTAACATTGTGGGACTCTGGGCAGAAGTTAGAGCCAACAAAGCAGCTTCAAACAAACCGGCGTAGGGCGAACACACAAGCTGTACGGTGACGGGGGGGAACAACACACACAGCTGGCCAGCGAAGACGCAATCGCTTACGCCGGCACAATCAGATGGGCTTGTTGTTATAGGTGAGCTGTTTACATGCAAATGGGCGGAGACGGGCCCGGGAGGAAACACGCCAACTGGAATCGTGCTCTGGTTTTTCCCCCGAGGAAGCAACTAAATCAGGGGTGGAGATGAGAGGTATTTTACGTTTGTATTTATTACGTGCCGCATATAAACCACATTGTGCGTTATTGCACTTTTATTACAGCGGAAATATAACCGTGACTCTGCTTGGGCAATTAAAAATGGCACTTCAAATGATCGATGGAAGATTTCCAAACAAGAGGTGGTGGTGTTGTTGTTTTTCTAGGCAAGTAAATGAATAAATAAACACTCCCATATATTTAGAAAGTTACAGTTATACAAATGAAAATATTTCAACTTGAAGGAATAGAACTAGGAACTGTTAACACACGTTTAAAGAAAAAAAGCAATCCTTGCGAGCCAGTTACGAAAGGCATGCCTGTGCACATAGCACGTGCGGAGAAACATCTAGATTTTAGAATATCAGGAAAAGGAGAAATTGCCGACAACACAGGTTTCTACAGAGCTGTCCTCGTGCGGAAGCCACGTCAGTAAGAGCTTCCGCCGTCAGACACGCCGGAGAAAGTGAGAACTTTCCAAGGAAGACGAGAATGGTGGCGAGAACCTCAGAAATGATTAAATTAGAGAACAATGAAAATCGATGTCGACGAACAAGCTGAGGGGGCGCGGGGCGCGGGGCGGCACAGCATGAGGGGGCGGGAGGCGGGAGGAGGGGTGTCTGTCGGGGCGCGGTCGCATCCGGGAGAAATGACATCAGACCCGCTCCGACTGGCTCGGTCAGGAGCCCCAGCTCCCGCGGCCCCTGGCGGACGGGCCCTCTGGCCCCGGTCTGCGTCACCCTGGCCCGCCCTGGCCGCGCCGCACCCCGAGGTGCACCCTCCTGTGCAGGCTCCGCCTGGGGCACGGCCTCACCCGGTGCTCCCAGGGCGGCCGGGACCTGGCTCTGAGCAGAACAAAACACAGCATGGTGCACGTGTGCACGCGTCTACACGCATGCAGGCGGCACAGCGCGGGCAGGTTCCCTGGGACGGAGCCTCAGTGACGGCGGCCCCCTCTCCCCTCTGCGGAGCGACAGGCGGACCGCCGGCGCCCCCCTCTGCCGCCCCTGGCCTGGGCACCCACCGCCCGGCCCGGGGCCCGTCCCGATGGCCCCAGGACGAACTCGGGAGGAGAGGGAGGGCCCGCCCACGCGCAGCCCCAGGCAGGGACCGGTGGGAGCAGGCGGCTGTCTGTCCAGCGCGAAGGGCAGATGGAAATGCACCTGCTCCACCCACTGGGCAGCCTCACTCTGAGCTCCTCCCGGCCCAGGGCCTCCGGGCCCAGCTCCTGTGAGCTGCGTCACCCACCCTCTCCGCACAGCCAGGAGGCCCCGCCCCACACTGCCCTCCGGGGCTCCCGTTTCCCAGGCAACGGACACAATGGGCGTAGCTTAGCAACAGGAGGGGCTGTGGCGGGCTGCTGCCACTCACACTCCCTTTCCTGCTCACCACCCCCTGCCCCCCCCCCACACACACACGCACACACACACAGGGAGGGGGCACAGCAGGGCCACACGCTGTAAATCGAGTTCCCAGTTACTGTGGGGCCGGGTGTGAGGGACACAGGGCAGGGGCACCCCTGGGGGGTGAGCATGAGGGGGACAGCGAAGACCTCTGCCCCTCAGCACCGCCCGGGGCCGGGGGTGAGCCGATGGCGGAAGGAGGGAGCCAGCAAACCCACCCGCTACTTCTTTTTTCCTTTTTATATGTTTTACTGATTTTTTCCAGAGAGGAAGGGAGAGGGATAGAAAGTCAGAAACATCGATGAGAGAGAAACATCCATCAGCTGCCTCCTGCACACCCCTCACTGGGGATGTGCCCGCAACCGAGGCACATGCCCTTGACCGGAATCGAACCCGGACCCTTCAGTCCGCAGGCCGACGCTCTACCCACTGAGCCACACCGGCGAGGGCTCCACCCGCTATTTCTTTAAAAAACCGATATGGCTGTGATTGCCCGGTTATTCCCTGAGCCCCGCTGACTCCTCCCCTGAGGCCTGGGGAGGCAGGTGTGGGGACCGTGTTCCGGGCGGCTCCGAGCACCCCTGGCGCCTCCTCAGCGGCCCCCGCCCCTGCTCCGGGCCTGCCGGCCGGTGCACAGCGGGAGTTCCCTCCCTGTCCCTGACCGCCGCGCCCGGCCGTGTGAGCCGCCGTCCTCGGCAGAACCGGCCGCGCCCCCGCTGCCTTGGCCTTGGTCCCCGTGAGGCTGCGCAGGTCAGGGGCTCGGACGTGGGGTGTCTGAGGGTTCGACGTGGTGTCCAGGCCGGACGGCGAGGGGAGGCTCCGGAAGCACGGCCCCATGCCCTCCCAAGCGGGCGACCCCCCGAGGCCGTCTGACTCCCGGGCCGCTGCAGCACACGCGTGCATTAGGCGTGTGTAACCATCACCGGTTCTGTAATTAGATATTAAAACTCGCTGCGCCGTCATAAAATAACAAATAATAAAAAACCGTAGTTACAAAGTCATCAAAGTGTAATGAAACACCATTATTGCAAAGGCTTAAAATTTAAGATGGCTTTTTAGTGTGACACTTGTCCTATAATTAAAGTTTAGGGATGGTAATTACCATGGAGCCGAGGCTGGGCAGAGGGTCCCCCGACTCCCTGGGAGGGGGGGGGCTCGGTCAGGGGGCTGGTCCAGGCCGAGGGCGGGGGCTCAGCACGCCCCGAGCTCCGCCTGCCGCACCCGCCACTCTCTGCCGGGGCCGGCCTCCTGCTGCCCAGCCGTGCCCCCTGCTCCCTGGCCCTGGGGTGGCCACTCGGACCACGGGCTGGCTGCCCGCCTCGCCCCTGCCCTCAGCGGGCCCAGAGCCCGGGACCCGGTGTGCTCAGGGCCCCCGGAGCCTCCGCCTCCGGGCTGTGCTGGACGAAGCCCACAGGGGCCTGACCCAGATTCAGAGGAACTGCAGGCGCGCCCCTGGCCGAGGAGGTGGTGACTGGGGCTCCCGGGCCAGGGGTGGGCAATGGAGAGGTGGCAGCAGGGGAGGGGGCGGGGGGGAGGTGGAGCCGGGAGGGACCCCTGGCCGTGTGGACGGGGCCCTGCTGTCCTGACCCGGCGGCCGGTCACCCGCACACGGCCCGGCAGCCGGGGCAGCGGCATCGGCTCCGATCTGGCCCTGCATCCGGCAGCGCGATACAAGATTCCAACAGGAAATTGTCCCCTCCCGTAGCCATGGCAACAGATGAGCCGGTCTGCGGAGTGTCTGAGGGTCTTTGTCCGGGCGGAAGCGAGCGGGGCGGGGGCGGGGGCGGCCGCTCAGGGTGCCGGGGGTGGGCTCCTGTGGGGTCCCTCCTGGCCCCGCCAAGGTGGTGGGAATGTTCTAGAAGAGGGGTCGGGGGCTCAGGGCAGAGGGGGCGTGGAAATGTGCCCCTGAGCGCCCCAGGGGTGGGCGGCTCACTGCCTCCCGGAGACTGAGGCCTGAACCGCGTCCCAGGGACAAGCGTTGCTTTGTAACCATAAGGGGGGGTCCCCACGAAAGGCTGGGGTGACCTTTTCACATTAAATACGGTCCTGTGGCCGCCGCGACCTTAGACGTGCAGAGCATGGAGGAGCCAGGCGAGTCCCCACCCCGCCAGACCAGCAGGCGCCGGGCAGGCAGGGCACACGGGCACCGAGCACCAGACCGCTCTGGGGTGGCACCGGGCACCGGCTGGCAGCGCCCACCCGCCCCAGAGGCCACTGGGAAGGCTGCCACCTCCCGGTGAGCACCCGCCGGGCGAGCCCCTCGCCTGGGCGTTCCCCGTTCCCTCCAGACACCCGCACGGTGTTGATGAAAAACCACTGACACCTGTAAAGACTTCGTGCGTTTATTTGAGCCAAACTGTGGACACATGCCGGGAAGCAGAACCTCAATGGATTGAGATGATGCTCCGGAGAATGGCGGGTTACATTTCTATTTAGCTGAAATCAAAGGAGGGACATAGGGGGGTTACATGAAATTAATTGGTGATGGAGTAAGGAGTTGGGAGAAAGCAAAGCGGGGGGGGGGGGGGGGGGGCGGGGAGAATCCCTGGGATTGGATAAAAAGTAAAATGATGGACTCTTACTTAGGTGAGTGCAGGAACAGTTAACATGATAAAGAAGGAATCTGAGGCATCTGTCCTGGCGCCCACCACATTTGGTTGTTCCCCAGTGGCTCCAGAAAAAGGGAGGTTACAAGTTACCCAGACATCTCACAGATGTGTTATCTTAGAGGCAAGAAGGCAAATGGGCTCAGAAAAGATCTTAGTTGATCTTTGTCAGGTGAAATATTGGTCTAGGACACGACTACCCACTATAACCTGTTTGTAGTTAGATATTTAATTTTCAGACCATCTTTTGTGGTTATTTTAAGTCTCTGAGTTTGTACAACCGCCATGCAGACCTCCCCTGAGATTGTCAGGTTGGCATGTGGCTCCTTTCGTTCACAATGGGAATGTCTACAGCAGCTCCATTCCCAACAGCAAACACCTGGACTCCATCCCCACCCCATCCCCTGGGCCTGGGCACCTGGGCCCCATCCCCGGGCCTGAGCACCTGGGCACCTGGGCCCCATCCCCGGGCCCGGGCACCTGGGCCCCATCCCCGGGCGTGGGCACCTGGGCCCCATCCCCGGGCGTGGGCACCTGGGCCCCATCCCGGGCCTGAGCACCTGGGCCCCATCCCCGGGCGTGGGCACCTGGGCCCCATCCCGGGCCTGAGCACCTGGGCCCCATCCCCGGGCGTGGGCACCTGGGCCCCATCCCTGGGCCTGGGCACCTGGGCCCCATCCCCGCCTCATGAGCGAGCACGTGGTGCCCCTGTGTGCGCTCACACCGCAGCACGCTCAGCAGGAGCTGAGAGGGTGGAGTCGGCGGCAGAAGGACACCCATTCAGCCCGCCTCCCGTGGGGCGGACGGTGTGGTCACAGCCTGTGTGTGAGTCCTGAGGATCTGCGCTGCACGTTACCGACTTTGTTTCATAAAAACGAGGCTCCATCAGAGGACAGGGAGGAAGGGTGCCCCCGGGGGCCGGGGCAGGGCAGGGGCAGGCACGTGGGGGGCTCGGACCCGCACGCCCACCCAGCCCCCCACCGCGCAGCCGCACCTCACGCCTTTGCTGGGGCCCTGGGGGCAGCCCGAGGGGGGGACCTGCGTGTGAGCTCACGGCCTCCTGGCACCGGCCCCCCAGTGAGCCGGACCCGGCCGAGGCCCTCCACCGGGTGCCCACCGCTGCCCGCCACGGGGGCCGGGAGGGCCGTGCCTGAGCCACCCACTCCCCAAATGGCACGCCCCCTGCAGGGCCCCGCGGGGGGGGGGGGGGCCACGTCTAGGTCTCACCCCAACCTCTGACCTTCAGCTGGTCCCGCCTCCTGGAGTGCCTGCCCCTCCAGCACCACCTCCAGGGCCTGACCCGCCCAGGTGTGGCTCTGGCAGCCCCCCAGCACCCCCCCCCCCAGCACTGTCTGCATGGGAGCTGCTGGGCCCGCCTGCGGGGCCCCGGGGAGCGTGGTGACAGCGGGCGGCCGTGTGAGCCCCAGTCGCTAGGCCAGCCGCAGCTCCCCTCCCCCAGCCGCCGGCAGCCGCCAGATGAAGACACGCAGGCAATTTTCTCCGAAACAAATGGAGAGAAATCGCTCTAACAAGGAGCAGGCTGGGCCCCGAGCTAATTTCCACATAATAGAATCAAACGATTTCCCTTTCCTGTCTGCCTCCTCTGGATACGGTGACAAATGGCAGAGGATTTCATTACCAGACTCAGGCGTCTTCCCTCCGCCCGGACAGGTGGCCGGGTCCTGGGGCGGAGAGAAGGCACAGGGCCCGCCCCCCTCGGAGGGGCCGTCTCTGGGGTCCCTGAGGCTGTGCCACAGCCGCCCCGGGCCCTGGAACCGGGGAGGCGCCCGCATTCCGGCACCTTCCTGCTGGCAGCAGAGGCTCGGGCGCAGCGGGTCCTGTGGGCTTGCCAGGGGCGCCTGGCTCTGAGCGGGCGCCTGGCACCGCCCGCCTCGGGCTGGGCCAAGACTCCCGCGGGAGCTGCGCTGCCAACGGGCCACGTGCAGGGAGGCGAGGCCCCGCCAGCGAGGCAGCCCTGCCAGTCCCACCCGCCCCTCAGCCCCCCTCCGGCCGGTGCAGTCACCACGGGGCTCACCGCTCCCGGCACCCCTCACCCCCCCAGGGCAGCCCGCGGTGAGTGAGTGCCCAGAGGCCGGCCACCCACAGACCTTCCGCTCTGTGTGGGCAACCGCGGGGCTCAGGCGGCGCCCGGCTGGACCTGGAGCCGGCGAGGGTGTAGGTGACGGTGGGTGTGGTGGTAAAATGACGGTGCGTGTGGTGGTGAAATGGCCGCGGAGGTGCGGGTGACGGTGTAGGTGACGGTGGGTGTGGTGGTGAAATGACGGTGGGTGTGGTGGTGAAATGACGGTGAGTGTGGTGGTGAAATGACGGTGGGTGTGGTGGTGAAATGACGGTGGGTGTGGTGGTGAAATGACGGTGGGTGTGGTGGTGAAATGGCCACAGAGGTTGTAACTATCTTTGTTTTAAAGCCCCGCTGGTTCCCTCTGTGGACAGAGCCCCAGCCGGTGGACAGCAGGGTCCCGGGTTCAATCCCACGTCAAGGGCACGTTCCTGGGCTGCAGGCTCCATCGCTGGCCGCACCTGTTAACATGTCTCTCTCACATCGCTGTTCCTCTCTCTGTCTCTCCCCCTCCCTTCTGCTCGCTCTAAAGATCCGTGGAGCCCGGCCGATGTGGCTCAATGGTTAAGAGTCCACCTATGAAGCAGGAGGTCAGGCTCGATCCCGGTCAGGGCACAGGCCCGGGTTGCCGCCCGATCCCCAGTGTGGGGGGCGTGCGGGAGGCAGCCAGTCAATGATTCTCTCTCATCGTGGGTATTTCTGTCTCTCTCTTCCTCTCCCTCCCTCTCTCTCTGGCATCAATACAAAATATAAAATAAAAAAACCGCAGCCCAGGCTGGACAGGGTGAAGGCATGACGGGGGGGCGGGGGGGGGGGGGCACTGAGGGCCTGGGACAGGGCGTCCGCTGGGAGGCCTGGCCGTCCTCTGGCCCCGGGGACAAGGCTGGACCGGGATGGTGGTGGCGGCAAGTGGGCGGGCGATGCTGATGGGAACATCAGCCAGAGAGAGAGAGAGAGAGAGGGAGAGAGAGGGAGAGGCAGAGAGAGAGAGGCAGAGAGAGAGAGAGAGAGAGAGAGACAGAGAGAGGGAGAGGCAGAGAGAGAGAGAGACAGAGAGAGAGACAGAGAGAGAGACAGAGAGAGAGGGAGACAGAGAGAGAGGGGGGGGGGGGAGAGGGAGAGAGAGAGAGGCAGAGAGAGACAGACAGAGAGAGAGGGGGTGGGAGAGGGAGAGAGAGAGAGGCAGAGAGAGAGAGACAGAGAGAGGGGGGGGGGAGGGAGAGAGGGAGAGGCAGAGAGAGAGAGACAGAGAGAGAGAGAGGCAGAGAGAGAGAGACAGAGAGACAGAGAGAGAGAGAGAGAGAGAGCAAGAGCAAGAGAGAATGAGAGAGAGAGAGAGAGAGAGAGGGCAAGGCAGAGAGACAGAGAGAGCGAGAGACAGAGAGGGAGGGAGAGAGAGAAGAGGACAGCGCCAGCGGGCAGGTCTGGGGCCAGGACAGCCGGTTTCAGAGCCAGCACCGGTGGTGGGGCTGGGCCCCTCAGACGGCTAACGGCAGCGGGCGTGGTGGGCACCCGCTTAGTCTCCGGTGGCACGGGCCCGGGGGGTGCAGCCAAAGACAGTCCTGCAGGTCTGCGGCCTGGCACGCAGAGCGCACATCCTGGACGCGGGGAACACAGGCCCAAGGTCGCTCAGTCCGGAGGAATGTTCTGGAAGGCGGGGGGGGGGGTGTGTGTGCAGTCCTGCAGGAGGAAAAGGCCGGGGACCCCACACCTCTGACGCCAGCCCGATACTCCCCCCGGAGGCCAGCCGGCCCCCCTGCCCCCGGGCTGGGCGGCGGGACCGGGAGGGCCGGGCAGAGAAGGGTTAACTGCCGGGTGCTGCTGGCCACCGCCCCACAAGTGATTTATCGGTTTTTTAAAAAATGAGAATATGTCACTTTCCTGGAGCGGGTACGGGCCAACGACTGCGGGGCCAGCTGGATGCAGCTTGTGAACGCGTTTACACCAGATGCCAGCCTGGACCCGCTGCCAGCAGCGCCCGCTGCCCGCGCGCCCGCGCTCTCTCCGGACTCACCGGGCGTGGGAGCCAGCTCCGTGCCAGGCGCCTCAGGGAGCGGCCGTGCTGGGCTGTGTGGCTGGCATGGTGGTGGGCGGCAGGCCGGGAGGACAAGGCGGGGAGCACGGGGTTGTGAGTGGTGTGTGGGCAGCAGGGCAGCACCGAGCCATGACCACAGGACCAGGGAGCCGGCCAGCGGCGTTGGAGCGGGAGGAGGGGTGCGGGGCGGCGGGGGCGGGGGGGCCTGGGTCCCAGGCGCCCACACAAGCCTCGTGGGTCTTGCTAAGCCTGGGAGGACAAGGCAGCGAGACGTTGTCCGATGCGGTTCCCAGAAGCTCCCTCTGGCCCAGGAGGTAGGGTTCCGTTCCCCGTCAGGGCCCAGGCCGGGTGGTGGGCTCCGTCCCCAGCGGGGGCCTGCAGGAGGCAGCCCGTCCATGATCTCTCTCCCTCTCCCTTCCTCTCTCAGATCAACAGAAATAAATTATCTTTTAGAGAAAAGCTCCCTCTGGGCGGAGGCCCTCACCCGGGAGCGCTGCCCGAGGAGGGAGGAGCCTGGAGCCTGTGACGCTGACAGGCCCGGCGAAGCCCGGGTGTGAGGCCACGGCTGTGCTGTGTGCGGGCGACCCCGCGGACATGGAGGGGCGGGTTCTGGAGGCGGGGGGGGGGGGGGGTGCTTTATGGGACCGGGCGCTGCTCTGGCTCTCGATAGAGGTGGTGGGTGCACACGGTATCCCCAGGGCTGGAGAGGGGAGGAGAGGGGAGGGGAGGGGAGGGGAGGGGAGGGGAGGGGAGGAGACGGGAGGGGAGGGGGGGAGAGGGGAGGGGAGGGACAGGGAGGGTCAGAGTAGGGGGCGGCAGGGGGCAGGGACAGGGCAGTATGACTGTGTGAGCCGGCCCTCTGCCCCCAGCTGGACCCACTCCCCACCCCAGGGCCACTCCCCACCCCGACCCGCCTCAAACAGCTGACCTCTCAAGCCCTCATTTGCATGGGCCTGTCCGATTGGCTGGAAAGAGGCCCCGCCTACTCCCGGGTTCTGGTGGCCATGCCCCTCCCGCCCCTCCCCCCGTGGCCTGCAGGGCCCTCTGATTGGCTGCCTTAGAGGCCCCGCCCCAGGACCACCAACCAGCTCCTCTCGGCCCTGGGACCAGGCCGCTGCCCCGCAGGCCGGCTCTGACTCGGGCCTCCTGCCTGAGGACAGACCCCAGGCGAGTGGAGAGACCCCGGGCCTGGAGTCCACCTGCCCCCGGGGCTGGGCCGGAGGCTCAGGATGTGCCGCGGGGCGGCGGGCGCGGGGCTGGGCGCCTGTCCCCCCTCCCGGTGACCCCCTGGCGCAGCTTGGCGTGGCAGCCTTTGCTTGGCAGACGGCTGGGTACCCAGCACCACAACAAACGCCCAACGGCTCCAAGCTGTTGGTTCAGGCGTCTGAGTCCCTCGAAAACAAACAAACAGGCTGGGAAGCCAGCGTGGCAGCCAGCGTGGCAGCCATTGGAAGGCAGCACGGAGGGCGGCGGGCGTGGCAGGCGACGTGGCAGCCACGGTGAGCAGGGCCAGTGCGGGGACTGGGCCGGGGGCATTCTCGGGGTGCTGGGCCTCCCCTGCCTGGCCTCCCAGCCCTGGCTCAGCCTCGGCCTGGGGTCTCGGGGACCCTGGCTCTTGGTCCAAGGGCGTCAGGGGTGGCTGTGCGATGGGCAGAGGGCGCCCGGAGGACAGCCTGCCCGCCTGCCGGGAGCCCAGGAAGGGGCCTCGCGCACAGGCAGGGCAGGTGGACCTGACACTCATGCTGCCCCGGAGGCGGCCACGGTGGGCGGGGCGGATGGGGTGGGCGGGCGGGCGGCCTGTCCCTGCCGCTCCCACCGAGGACGCTCTCTCCCCAGGCACCTTCCCAAGAGGAAGGGGTGGCCACACGCGGCCAGCAGGTTCCCCGAACACCCGCAGGGGTGGCTGGGCCCTGCGGCCACTCCCCGGACTCCCCTACAGAGCAGGGGCTGCGGGCCCAGAGCGAAGCCCAGCCTGGCGGGGAGGTCAGAGGAGAGAGCGGCCAGGAGCCCCCACCCTACCCGGAGCTCCCGGCAGCCAGGGCAGGCTGAGTGGGTGGCAGTCTCCCCGGGAACTGGGTGGGGATTGGGACAGAGATGACCAGGGATGGAGGTGGCCAGGGACAGAAGAGGCAGGGGCAGGGGTGACCAGGGACTGAGGTGACCAGGGACAGGGGTGACCAGGGACAGGGGTGACCAGGGACTGAGATGGCCAGGGACGGAGATGACCAGGGACAGGGGTGACCAGGGACAGGGGTGACCAGGGACAGGGGTGGCCAGGGACTGAGATGGCCAGGGACGGAGATGGCCAGGAACAGAGGAGGCAGGGACAGAGCCGCCTGGGTGGAGGGCTCGCTCAGGTCCCGGATCAGGGGACGGTTTCACAGACATGTCCCCTGTCCCAGCGCCCCAAGCGGCTGTGGGACTCCCGCCCCCCAAACCCTGTGAGAGCGGTATTGTCATATTGTCGGCGTGGGGTTCGCCACCAGAACGCACACAAGCAGGCGGCCTGCAGACACGGCGGGCCCCGCCAGCCGTCGCCGAGCCGGAGCCGGAAAACAACAGATGCACCGCGCGGCCCGCGTGGCAACACGCACTCTGTTTGAGGACAACACCCGGCCGGCTCCCGCCAGGCGGCCTCGCAGCGCCCGGGAGTGAGGAGGAGGGCGGGCGGGAGGGGGACTCAGAGCTGCCCTGGCCCGTGTGGCTCAGTGGGTATCGCATCGGCCTATAGACGGAAAGGTCCCGGGTTCGATTTCGGTCAAGGCCACATACCTGGTTGCTGGCTCCTCCCGGGCCTGGGCCTTGGTGGGGGGGCGGGGGGCGCGTGCAGGAGGCAGCCCATCGATGTCTCTCTCTGTCTCTTCCTCTCTCGCTAAGAATCATGGGGAAAAGCCCCGGTGAGGATCAGAAGGAAATAACAGTGAGACACACAGTGAGTGAGAGGGACCCAGGGCTGTTGGGTCCGAGGACCGATTCCAGCTCCGCCCTCCGTCCACACGGTCTCGGCAGCACAGGCCCAGCCCCGCCCCCTCGGAAGGAAAACGGCAGCTCCCGTGTGACTGTGAGCCTGGTGTGTGGGGTCCACCGGGGCCCCAGCTCCGCGGGAGCCGCCCGCAGCCCGGACCCTCACCCACCGGGGTGCCCGCACCCGGCGGCCAGAGTCATCGGCGGGCCGGGCGGCACCGGCGGGCACGCGGGCGGGAAGGAAGCCAGGCCGGACCGGGAGCTCACGTCCTCTGCGGGGCGCCCCGAGCTGAGCTGGTGCCCTGAGAAGTCGGGGTTCCTGCGGGTTCTGCACATCCCGCCCCCCCCAGCCCCCTACCCCTCAGTTCTGCAACCGGGACACTTCGGTCCACAGGCCAACTGAGCTCTATCCACTGAGCCACACCGGCCAGGCTTCCACGGCTCTTACTATCGTTCCAGCCCCTCCCCAGAGCCACGCGTGTCCACCGGTTCCCAGGGGCCTGGAGGGGCGGGGCGGGCAGCTCAGCAGGCCCGCCCCCACCCGGGCCGGTCCCGCCACTGCGCGCCCCTGGGCCTGGCCTTGGGCCTGACCCAGCTCTGCAGGGGCCTGTGCTGCCCCCTGCCCGGGTCCGACCGGGACCCGAGGCCGGGAGGCCGGGGGAGGCGCCGGTCCACGCAGGTGTCCTGACACCGCTGAGGGCGGAGGTCTGAGGACCTCGGCCGCCTCCTGCAGCCCCCCCGTAGCTGCCCCTGCCCCCCCCGCCCCGCAGACCCCCCCGTAGCTGCCCCTGCCACCCCCGCCCCGCAGACCCCCCCGTAGCTGCCCCTGCCCCCCCCCGCCCCGCAGACCCCCCATAGCTGCCCCTGCCCCCCCCCCGCCCCGCAGACCCCCCATAGCTGCCCCTGCCCCCCCCCGCCCCGCAGCCCCCCGTAGCTGCCCCTGCCTCCCCCCCCCCCCGCCCCGCAGCCCCCCGATCCGGTCCCTGAGCGCCTCAGGGCCGAACAGGCAATTAGCATATTCCTCTCTTATTGCACAGGTTATTGTACAGGATGCGGTTCCTGAGTATTTCTGAGACCCAGGCCCTGCCACAGCCACCCGTCTGCTCTGAGTCGCTCTGGGTTCAAGCACAACAAGCCAGCTGGGGGGGGGGGGGGGCGCGTGAGGGAGAGAGTGTGAGTCAGGGTGTGTCTGTGAGGGAGGCCCAGTGTGTCTGTGTGTGTGTGTGTGTGTGTGTGTGTGTGTGAGCTCCCCTGTGGCCAGCACCCCCACCTTAAGGGGGGGCGGTCCTGACAGGTGCCCTCCGGGCCCCCAGTGGCAGGGCGGCCTCGGGAGCTGCTCTGCTAGGGCTGAGGGCCCCCAGGCGGGCGGGGAGATGGGGTGGGGGGACGGGAGGCGGGGGGGAGGCGGGGTGGGGGGGAGGTGGCGGGCGGGGCCCGGAGTGTTAGCCGCTTTGGAACCAGCCTGGCTGTTGGAGAGCTGCCTCCTTCCAGATGGTTCCAGCCTGGTTAGCATGCTAATGCAGTCTGACTCATCCCAGCCGCCCTCCGCCCTCCACCAGCAGCCCCGGCCCCGCCCGGCGGCCCGCTCTCACCTCGCGGGGGGGGACACGGGGGGCACAGAGGGGGGCACGGGGGGGACACGGGGGGGACACGGGGAGGACACGGGGGGGACACGGGGGGCACAGAGGGGGGCACAGAGGGGGGCACAGAGGGGGACACGGGGGGCACAGAGGGGGACACGGGGGGGGACACGGGGGGCACAGAGGGGGGCACGGGGGGGACACGGGGGGCACAGAGGGGGGCACGGGGGGGGACACGGGGGGCACAGAGGGGGCACGGGGGGGGACACGGGGGGGACACGGGGGGCACAGAGGGGGGCACAGAGGGGGGCACAGAGGGGGACACGGGGGCACAGAGGGGGACACGGGGGGCACAGAGGGGGACACGGGGGAGGACACGGGGGGGACACGGGGGGCACAGAGGGGGGCACAGAGGGGGACACGGGGGCACAGAGGGGGACAACGGGGGCACAGAGGGGGACAGAGGGGGGGACACGGGGGCAGCGGCTGCTCCCCGGAGGCGAGACAGCGGGCCAGGCCTCGGAGCTGGGCAGAGTCTTCGGGCGGGGACACGCCCGACAGCCGGCATTTCTGTCCACGTTGGTCGGCCCGCCCCGTCGTCACTCAGCCCCAGGGGTCTCTGTGTCCCCTGGGCCAAGGCCACTGGCCCCTGTGGTCACTGGTCCACTGCAGCCGCTGGGAAAGCAGGAAATGGACCGTGGAACCGGTTCCTGCTCCATGCACAGCACACCACGCTGCCCACTGCCCACTGCACACTGCCCCACTGCACACTGCACCACTGCACACTGCACGCTGCACGCTGCCCACTGCACACTGCACCACTGCACACTGCACGCTGTCCGCTGCACGCTGCCCACTGCACGCTGCACGCTGCCCACTGCACGCTGTCCACTGCACACTGCTCCACTGCACGCTGTCCACTGCACACTGCACGCTGCCCCACTGCACACTGCACCACTGCACACTGTCCACTGCACACTGCCCACTGCACGCTTCCCACTGCACACTGCAACACTGCACACTGCCCACTGCACACTGCCCCACTGCACACTGCCCAATGCACATTGCCCAATGCACGCTGTCCGCTGTCCACTGCCCACTGCACACTGCCCCACTGCACACTGCCCACTGCACGCTTCCCACTGCACACTGCAACACTGCACGATGTCCACTGCACACTGCACCACTGCACACTGCACGCTGTCCACTGCCCACTGTCCACGGCATGCTGCCCACTGCACGCTGCCCACTGCCCACTGCCCACGGCTGTTTCCTGCCTGAGCTGCTCGGCCTCCGCGGGCAGGGCTGGGGTGCGGGTGGCCGTCTTCGGAGTAGCTGAGGTCGCCGTCCCAGCCCCAGACGGGAAGCTGGACGGAGACCCATGAGCGCGAGGCCCCTCGCCAGCTGTCACTGACGGCACCCCCCACCCGTCCACACCCAAGCTCCTGGCCGTGGGCGTCCTGCGGGGCGAGGGGCTGGCACCGGGGCCGCTCGGTCAGGACGGCGCCGCCCACCGCCCGGTGGCCTGTCCGCCGCTGCCCGCACACGGCCGGGGACCGGGCTCCGAGGGCGGACGGGGGGAGCCGTTCGCCTGTGATTACCTCCCGGTGTACGCCGGGGCCTGGCCACGCCTCCCCCGCCTCCGCGTCTCACCCCAAGGACGGGGTGTCTGCGGAGCACTGTGTCCCCGCCTCCGCCCATAAATAACGGACCGCTGCGTCCGCCCCCCGACTGCCGCCCGCCGTCTTCTCAGCAAACCAAACCATCAGGCTCCCGCGGCCCGTTAATTACGGGGGAGGGGGGGCGGGGGGCGCTGCAGAGCCGCACACAGGCCTGCTGGCAGGGGGACCAGCCACCCCTGTCCTGGGGGAGGCGGGGAGCAGGGAGGGAGCTGCCCAGCTCAGCTCCTGGGCCAGGGGGTGGGTCCCTGGTCTGCACCCGGCCTGCTGAGGCCACCTCGGCCCACAGAGGCTGTCCGGTGGGCGCCCGGGGCCCCTCCCCCAGCCGGTCACCCGGCCGCACCCCTGTCCGGGCCGGACTCCCTTCCTCCCCCCTGCCTGCCCCCCATGGCCGCCGTGGTCCTGAGGCCCCTCCCGCTGTAGCTCCCGCCAGGTGTTCAGTGAGCACCCGCCAGCAGCCGCGATGGCGGTGGTGGGTGTCCGGCTCTCCCTCCCCCTACGGCCGGGAGGATAGTCAGCGAAGCCATTTCAGCGATCGAATGGCGTTTATGTTTAATGGAGAAAATCTCGGGACTCGCCGAGCCGTGCGAGCTGTGGGGGCCTCGCTGGAGACAGAGGTGGCTGGAGCGAGGCCCCTCTGAGGGGCCCTGGGGTGGGAGCCCTGGGGTGGGGGGCCCTGGGGTCGGGGGCCCTGGGGTGGGGTCCCTGGGGTGGGGGCCCTGGGGTCGGGGGCTCTGGGGTGGGGGCCCTGGGGTGGGGGCCCTGGGGTCGGGGGCTCTGGGGTGGGGGCCCTGGGGTGGGGGCTCTGGGGTCGGGGGCCCTGAGGTGGAGGGGCCTGGGGTGGGGGGAGCTGGGCAGCCAGGCTGGCTCTGTGCCTCGGTTTCCCCGCCTGCTCAGTGAGGGCTGGTGAGTGGTGCGGTTGGAGCTGGGGAGGGACGACCTGGGAGCCATGACCCACAATCCCCTCTGCTCCCTCCTGAGGTGCCAGCGTTTACTGTCCCCCCGCCCCCTCCATCCCCCCCTAACCCCACGCCACCTCCACCCCCCTAATCCCCTCACCTCTCTCCATCCCCCCTAACCCCCCTCCCCCTCCACCCCTGTAACCCCCCAGCCCCCTCCACCCCCCTCCACCCCCCTAACCCCCCAGCCCCCTCCACCCCCCTAACCCCCCCGCCCCCTCAACCCCCGTAACCCCTCCATTCCCCCCCACCCCCCTAACCCCCTGCCCCCTCCACCCCCCCTCCACCCCCCTAACCCCCCCGCCCCCTCCACCCCCCCTCCACCCCCCTAACCCCTTGCCCCCGTCCCCCCAAAGCCCCTGAGTGACGGGCTCGAGCCTCCTGCCTGGTCCGGGAGCCCCAGGGTCAGTCAAGTTCAGAGCAAGACTGAGGGCCGAGCCGGCTGCAGCCGGGCCCTCGGGTCAGCTGAGGGCTCAGCCAGACGGGCCCGGCCCTGCACTGAGGACGGCCCAGGGAGGCCCGGGGAGGCAGGGGAGGGGGGTCGCTGGTCAAAGGGCCGTTAGCCACAGGAATCACTTACTTTTTATTTATTGTGTTAATATTTCTATTGATCTCAGAGGGAAAGAGGGAGAGAAACATCCATGAGGAGAGAGAATCATTGACCGCTGCCTCCTGCACGCCCCACACTGGGGATGTGCCCACAACCCAGGCCTGTGCCCTGACCAGAGTCAAACCTGGGACCCTCATTCTGCAGCCCCGCACAGGGTCTGTCTCCCCCCAGCCCCTCCCCGGTGCCAGGCGTGGGGGCCCGAGGCCAGGCCGGCACCTGCCGTGCAGGAGCACCTCCTCTGCCTGGGGAGCTGCCAGCTCCGGAGAATCACGGTCACCGGCTGCAGCACGGGGCGCCCCCTGCCCCCGCCCAGCCACCCCGACCGACCGACCGACCGACCGACCGCCCACCAGGGGCCAGCCACGCCCAGCCCGGCCTCCAACACCCGCTGTGCCTCACCGCCACCCGCCAGGGCCCAACACAGAGGGGCTGGGACGAGCCGTGTCCGTGTCAAATGTCCGCCTCCCTCAGGGAGACACAGGGGCTCACGCGTGACCGCAAGCATGCATGGGGGGGGCCTGCTCCCCACACCCCCACACGAGGTCTGAGCACTGTGCACCGTGAGTGCACACGCACATCCACACACACGCACATCCACGCACATACACACACACATACACACACACGCACATGCGCGCACACACACAACCACAGGCACGCACGCACACGCACGCACATCCACACACACGCACACACACGCACACACACGCACAGGCACAGGCAGACCCGCACACGGAGGCCCCGCGGCCACGGAGGCAGGGCCGCCCGCATCCTCCCCGGGGCCCCCCCTCCTGCCGAGGCCTGAGGGAGCCCAGCCACCCCAGGACCGGAGCCTCAGGGCCACCCCGTCCTCTCCTGCCCCTCCCGCCGACCCCAGCCACCTGCAGCCAGCTCTGTGCAAGCCTGTGCCCATGCCCCCCGCACCTCTGTACCCTTCCTGTACCCCCACACCCCATGTCCATATGCCCCGTGCCCCCGCCGTCCCCCCTGCCCCCATGCCCCGAGGCCTGCAGCCACTGACCCGGCGGCCCTGGGGGCCCTGAGACTGTGAGTCAGGGCCCCCTCAGCTTCCTCCCCGCGGACGCAGGATCATCTCAGCGGGACAGCGTGGGCCGGCGGGGGGACAGTCTGTCCGTCAGGAGGGCAGTGTGGGGCCGGGGTGGGGACAGCCTGTCAGGAGGGCAGTGTGGGGCCGGGGTGGGGACAGCCTGTCAGGAGGGCAGTGTGGGGCCGGGGTGGGGACAGCCTGTCAGGAGGGCAGTGTGGGGCCGGGGTGGGGACAGCCTGTCAGGAGGGCAGTGTGGGGCCGGGGCGGGGACAGCCTGTCAGGAGGGCAGTGTGGGGCGGGCTGGCCGGCCGGGCGTGCGGAGGGAGGAGCTGAGCGCCCGTGCCTTTGCACTCACTTTGGAAGCTGCCGGCTCAGCAGTCTGGCTCCGCACGGCGGCCCTAAAGCTGTCCACGCCCGTAAATCACCGATTAAATAAGCGCTGGAGGCAGCAGATCGGGGCGGGGAAGAGGAATGAATTGAGACGGCCCGGGGTGCCCGCGGCCTGTCACCGGGAGCTCGAGGGGCTCGGGCCTGGCCGGCTGAACCCCCCCCACACACACACAGGGAGCCGTGCCGGCTGGACTGGCAGTGCCCAGGCTCCTCCTCCCGCTGGGGCAGAGGGCGGGGCCCTGAGCGAAGGGAGATGTGGCCGCAGAGCCTGTGCCCAGAGCCTGCCGGCCCCCTCTGGCCACACAAGTCACATGACACCGGTCCCACAAACAGGCAGGAGGAGCGAGGGAGGGCAGAGTCTCTCAGGACCTTCCCAACACCAGCCTCCCCGCTGGCAGGTGTGTCCCCGTGCCTGCACCCCCTCTGCCCTCCACCTGCAGACTCAGCCCTGCCTGGGCTCAGAGCCAGACTCTGGTGGGCTGGGACCCAGGCTCAGTGTGAAGTGGGACCAGGTTCAGTGTGAAGTGGGACCAGGCTCAGTGTGAAGTGGGATCCAGGCTCAGTGTGAAGTGGGACCAGGTTCAGTGTGAAGTGGGACCAGGTTCAGTGTGAAGTGGGGTCCGGGCTCAGTGTGAAGTGGGACCAGGTTCAGTGTGAAGTGGGACCAGGCTCAGTGTGAAGTGGACCCAGACTCAGTGTGAAGTGGATCCAGGCTCAGTGTGAAGTGGGACCAGGTTCAGTGTGAAGTGGGGTCCGGGCTCAGTGTGAAGTGGGGTCCGGGCTCAGTGTGAAGTGGATCCAGGCTCAGTGTGAAGTGGATCCAGGCTCAGTGTGAAGTGGGGTCCGGGCTCAGTGTGAAGTGGGGTCCGGGCTCAGTGTGAAGTGGGCCCAGGCTCAGTGTGAAGTGGGGTCCGGGCTCAGTGTGAAGTGGATCCAGGCTCAGTGTGAAGTGGATCCAGGCTCAGTGTGAAGTGGGCCCAGGCTCAGTGTGAAGTGGGACCAGGCTCAGTGTGAAGTGGGGTCCGGGCTCAGTGTGAAGTGGATCCAGGCTCAGTGTGAAGTGGATCCAGGCTCAGTGTGAAGTGGGCCCAGGCTCAGTGTGAAGTGGGGTCGGGGCTCAGTGTGAAGTGGATCCAGGCTCAGTGTGAAGTGGATCCAGGCTCAGTGTGAAGTGGGGTCCGGGCTCAGTGTGAAGTGGGATCCAGGCTCAGTGTGAAGTGGGCCCAGGCTCAGTGTGAAGTGGGCCCAGGCTCAGTGTGAAGTGGGGTCCGGGCTCAGTGTGAAGTGGATCCAGGCTCAGTGTGAAGTGGATCCAGGCTCAGTGTGAAGTGGGCCCAGGCTCACTGTGAAGTGGATCCAGGCTCACTGTGAAGTGGGCCCAGGCTCAGTGTGAAGTGGGGTCCGGGTTCAGTGTGAAGTGGGCCCAGGCTCAGTGTGAAGTGGGCCCAGGCTCAGTGTGAAGTGGATCCAGGCTCAGTGTGAAGTGGATCCAGGCTCAGTGTGAAGTGGGCCCAGGCTCAGTGTGAAGTGGGGTCCGGGCTCAGTGTGAAGTGGGCCCAGGCTCAGTGTGAAGTGGGCCCAGGCTCAGTGTGAAGTGGGGTCCGGGCTCAGTGTGAAGTGGGCCCAGGCTCAGTGTGAAGTGGGGTCCGGGCTCAGTGTGAAGTGGGCCCAGGCTCAGTGTGAAGTGGGCCCAGGCTCAGTGTGAAGTGGATCCAGGCTCAGTGTGAAGTGGGGTCCGGGCTCAGTGTGAAGTGGGCCCAGGCTCAGTGTGAAGTGGGGTCTGGGCTCAGTGTGAAGTGGGGTCCGGGCTCAGTGTGAAGTGGGCCCAGGCTCAGTGTGAAGTGGATCCAGGCTCAGTGTGAAGTGGGGTCTGGGCTCAGTGTGAAGTGGGGTCCGGGCTCAGTGTGAAGTGGGCCCAGGCTCAGTGTGAAGTGGGGTCCGGGCTCAGTGTGAAGTGGGATCCAGGCTCAGTGTGAAGTGGGCCCAGGCTCAGTGTGAAGTGGGCCCAGGCTCAGTGTGAAGTGGGGTCCGGGCTCAGTGTGAAGTGGGCCCAGGCTCAGTGTGAAGTGGGGTCCGGGCTCAGTGTGAAGTGGGCCCAGGCTCAGTGTGAAGTGGGCCCAGGCTCAGTGTGAAGTGGATCCAGGCTCAGTGTGAAGTGGGGTCCGGGCTCAGTGTGAAGTGGGCCCAGGCTCAGTGTGAAGTGGGGTCTGGGCTCAGTGTGAAGTGGGGTCCGGGCTCAGTGTGAAGTGGGCCCAGGCTCAGTGTGAAGTGGATCCAGGCTCAGTGTGAAGTGGGGTCTGGGCTCAGTGTGAAGTGGGGTCCGGGCTCAGTGTGAAGTGGGCCCAGGCTCAGTGTGAAGTGGGGTCCGGGCTCAGTGTGAAGTGGGGTCGGGGCTCAGTGTGAAGTGGGCCCAGGCTCAGTGTGAAGTGGGGTCCGGGCTCAGTGTGAAGTGGGCCCAGGCTCAGTGTGAAGTGGGGTCCGGGCTCAGTGTGAAGTGGGGTCGGGGCTCAGTGTGAAGTGGGCCCAGGCTCAGTGTGAAGTGGGGTCCGGGCTCAGTGTGAAGTGGGGTCCGGGCTCAGTGTGAAGTGGGATCCGGGCTCAGTGTGAAGTGGGGACCAGGTTCAGTGTGAAGTGGCCTCTGACCACCCTGGCCATCGAGCCTGCAACCCGGCACCTGCCCTGTCTGGGATCTGGACTGTGGCCTTCAGGTTCCAGGTCCATGCTCAGCCACGGAGCCAGGAACCACGGAGCCAGGAGCCACGCTGGCCGGAACCATCCAGGCCTCTCTAAGACGACCGACCATGAGAAATGCAGAAGCCACGCTCCCCGGCAGCCAGGCCGGCCAGGTCCGAGAAGCCTGGACACTGGCCACCGGCCGGAGCTCCCTGGGCCCGGCCGCACTGAACACAGAGGGTTCTCTGGGGGCCCAGAGGCTGCAGCAGCCCCCCAAAACCTGCACTGTCCAGGTAGGACCCCGCTCCCCAGAGGCCAGGCCCAGCTGCCCCGGAGTGGGGCTCTTAGGAACCCGGACATCTAGTGACCCCTGCCCCCCCACCCCCCATATCCTGGGGGCCGGGGACCCAGCACCCACCGTGAGGAGGGCCGGCCTCTCCCGGGTCCCAGATCTAGCTCAGCAGAGAAGCGAGTGTGACCCTGAGGCAGGGCTCAGCCACCAGGCCAGCCAGCTCTTACTGGGCACCGCCCGCCAGCGGCCAGGCCGCCCCTCCATGCCCCCGGGGCTTCCTGTGGGCCCTGCCTGCACCCAGCCCCCGCCCCGGCCCCAGCCAGTGAGGCTCCAGGTGTGAACAGCAGGTCCCCTGAGGAGGTCACACAGGAGCTGAGGCCTGGGCACTGCCCACCTAGGAGGGCGTGTCCTCCCCCGGCTGAGCCACACCCAGCGCCTGCCTCTGCGACGTGCACCCCTCTGTGGACGAGGGCTGCTGGACGGTGGGGCCTGCAGACTCTCCAGCCCCTCCCCACCCCCACCCTCCCCTCCCCACTCCGGACCACCCCACCCCCTCTCCACCCCCTCTCCATCCCTGGCCCACCCCTCCCCTCCCCTACCCCCTCCCCAGTTCGGCTGGGCTCTGCCTGGGATCCTGGCCAGTCCTCCAGCGCCACCTGGTGGCCGTGAGCACTCCATGCCCATGGCCAGCCTGGGCAGCCCGGCCTCCAGGCTCCTGCAGCTGTGACTGGAGGACTTCACAGTGAGGGACCCCAGGGGTGTCCTTGGGGGAGTCCCCAGCCCCCACCCCCACCCTGTCATGGCGGGAGGGCGGTCTGGGCCGGCTCCTTGGTGCCCGTCAGGAGGAGCTGTGTCTGAGGGGCAGCCATAAAGAGAACAAATGCCAGAGAGGAGACGTCTGGCGGGGGTGGGGCGGCAGGGGGGGCCTGATGCCTCTGGCGCCGGCCTGCCCGGCTCGGGTTCGGCCCCCTCACATGCGGAGGGGCTGCTCCCTGTGGGGAGCCGGTCTTCTGAGTCAGACTCCGGGCACGGCGGAGCGGCCAGGAGCGGCCCCAAGGCCGAGGCCCGGGGGTCCCGGGACCAGTGTGGGCCCCGCGCCCGCTGTGGCCGCGGCAGGACGGCCCGTCCGAAAGCCGGACAGGAGCGCCGGCCGGGGCTGCCGCCAGGAGCTGGGGACGCACAGGCCGACACCGACACCCCCGCGGCAGCGCCCCTCCCTCCCCCCCACCCTCACCCCCAGGCTGCGGCCAGGGAGTCCCCGAGAGCAGGACCCTCCCTTGCTTGCCTCCAGCGACGGAGGGCTCACCACCTCGCCGTGGCCGTTCCCGCCAGGCGCACACACCAGCTCCCCACCCTCCCAGCCCCCCCCGGCACCCCACCCCCCGGCACCCCCCCAACACCCCCCAGGATCCCCCCAGGACCCCCCCAGGATCCCTCCCCAGCACCCCCCCAACACCCCCCAGGATCTCTCCCAGAACCCCCCCGAGGATCCCTCCCCAGCACCCCACCCCCCCAGCACCACCAACACCCCCCAGGACCCCCCCAGGATCCCTCCCAGGCACCCCCCCGGCACCCCACCCCCCCAGGATCCCCCAGGAACCCTCCCAGAACGCCCCTGAGGATCCTTCCCCAGCACCCCACCCCTCAGCACCCCCCAGGACCCCCCAGGACCCCCCCAGGATCCCTCCCCGGCACCCTCCCCCGGCTCCCCACCCCCCAGCTCCCCCCCAGAACCCCTCTCCCGGCACCCCTCAGCCTGCTCCCTGCAGCTTGGGGGAGGGAATGACACCCTCAAACGTGTCCCCGCTGAACCCCCGTCGGTGACGCCCCCGGCTCCGGGCCTGTGCCCACCTGCCCCTGCCCGGCTCTGCGGCCACAGGAGCTGGGCCAGGAGAGGGGACGGTGGACTGGTCACGTGACCAGGACGGGACGGCCGGTGACATGTGGAGGTGGCCGTGACCCCGGGCTGCTGCCTCCGGGAGCAGCCCCATGGCTGGGCCCCGGCCCCCCAACCCCTGGAACCAGGCTGCAGGCGGGGGCTGGGCAGCAGGTCCCTCCCCCCCGCACTCCACTTTGGGGCTGGGCCTAACCACAGGCTGGACTCTCGTCACCACACCCCCACTGCCCACACCCCACCTGGTCCCCCCATCACCCCACTTCCTGTAACCCCCTGCCTCTGGCCCCCCGTCACCCCACTCCACACACACACACCGCTGGCCAGCCACGGGGTTTCCAGGAGCTGCGGGCTGGGATTGCTGGGCGGCCGCAGGGCCGGAGGCCGGAGGACGGGCCCTGAGCCCTGGCCGGGCGGGGGCGGCCTGTGCTCTCGGCCGGGAGCGGCCTCCTCGGACCCGGGGCCGTGGGCGGCCTGTGCTCTCGGCCGGGAGCGGCCTCCTCGGACCCGGGGCCGTGGGCGGCCTGTGCTCTCGGTCGGGAGCGGCCTCCTCGGACCCGGGGCCGTGGGCGGCCTGTGCTCTCGGCCGGGAGCGGCCTCCTCGGACCCGGGGCCGTGGGCGGCCTGTGCTCTCGGTCGGGAGCGGCCTCCTCGGACCCGGGGCCGTGGGCGGCCTGTGCTCTCGGTCGGGAGCGGCCTCCTCGGACCCGGGGCCGGGGGCGGCCTGTGCTCTCGGCCGGGAGCGGCCTCCTCGGACCCGGGGCCGTGGGCGGCCTGTGCTCTCGGCCGGGAGCGGCCTCCTCGGACCCGGGGCCGTGGGCGGCCTGTGCTCTCGGTCGGGAGCGGCCTCCTCGGACCCGGGGCCGTGGGCGGCCTGTGCTCTCGGTCGGGAGCGGCCTCCTCGGACCCGGGGCCGGGGGCGGCCTGTGCTCTCGGCCGGGAGCGGCCTCCTCGGACTCGGGGCCGTGGGCGGCCTCCTCGGACCCGGGGCCGTGGGCGGCCTGTGCTCTCGGCCGTGGGCGGCCTCCTCGGACCCGGGGCCGTGGGCGGCCTCCTCGGACCCCGGGCCGTGGGCGGCCTGTGGTCTCGGCCCGGAGCGGCCTCCTCGGACCCGGGGCCGTGGGCGGCCTGTGCTCTCGGCCGTGGGCGGCCTCCTCGGACCCGGGGCCGGGGGCGGCCTGTGCTCTCGGTCGGGAGCGGCCTCCTCGGACCCGGGGCCGTGGGCGGCCTGTGCTCTCGGCCGTGGGCGGCCTCCTCGGACCCGGGGCCGGGGGCGGCCTGTGCTCTCGGTCGGGAGCGGCCTCCTCGGACCCGGGGCCGTGGGCGGCCTGTGCTCTCGGTCGGGAGCGGCCTCCTCGGACCCGGGGCCGTGGGCGGCCTGTGCTCTCGGCCGTGGGCGGCCTCCTCGGACCCGGGGCCGGGGGCGGCCTGTGCTCTCGGTCGGGAGCGGCCTCCTCGGACCCGGGGCCGTGGGCGGCCTGTGCTCTCGGTCGGGAGCGGCCTCCTCGGACCCGGGGCCGGGGGCGGCCTGTGCTCTCGGCCGTGGGCGGCCTCCTCGGACTCGGGGCCGTGGGCGGCCTCCTCGGACCCGGGGCCGTGGGCGGCCTGTGCTCTCGGCCGTGGGCGGCCTCCTCGGACCCGGGGCCGTGGGCGGCCTCCTCGGACCCAGGGCCGTGGGCGGCCTGTGGTCTCGGCCCGGAGCGGCCTCCTCGGACCCGGGGCCGTGGGCGGCCTGTGCTCTCGGCCGTGGGCGGCCTCCTCGGACCCGGGGCCGTGGGCGGCCTGTGCTCTCGGCCGTGGGCGGCCTCCTCAGACCCGGGGCCGGGGGCGGCCTGTGCTCTCGGCCGTGGGCGGCCTCCTCGGACCCGGGGCCGGGGGCGGCCTCCTTGGACCCGGGGCCGTGGGCGGCCTGTGCTCTCGGCCGGGAGCGGCCTCCTCGGACCCGGGGCCGTGGGCGGCCTGTGCTCTCGGCCGGGAGCGGCCTCCTCAGACCCGGGGCTGTGGGCGGCCTCCTCGGACCCGGGGCCGTGGGCGGCCTGTGCTCTCGCTCCTCGGACCCGGGGCCGTGGGCGGCCTGTGCTCTCGGCCGGGAGCGGCCTCCTCGGACCCGGGGCTGTGGGCGGCCTCCTCGGACCCGGGGCCGTGGGCGGCCTGTGCTCTCGGCCGTGGGCGGCCTCCTCGGACCCGGGGCCGTGGGCGGCCTGTGCTCTCGCTCCTCGGACCCGGGGCCGGGGGCGGCCTCCTCGGACCCGGGGCCGGCGGCCGGTCCTCAGGGCCGGGCCATTCCCGCTGGAGGAGTAATTATAGCGCAGCCGCCCTGGCCAGCTCCCCCGCGCCCGGCGGGACGAGGGGGGGACCGGCCTGCGGGCGCAGCTCTCCCAGGCCGAGCCGAGCCGCCGGCTGGGCAGGGGCAGCCGGACACGGGCCGCACCCGCCCCTGAGACCCGGCCAGGACCGCGCTGGACCTGCCCCGGGGCCCACGCCGGCCGCCGCCCCCACAGACCGCAGGAGCCCGAGACCAGCTCAGAGCGGCCTCTTCCCACCGCAGGGCCCGGAGCACAGCTCCAGGAGGACCGGTACGGAGCGGGCGAGTGGCCCGGGGGCTGGCAGAGGGCACACTCGGCCCTGGGGGGGGGGGCTGGAGGGGGCCAAGGCCCAGGGGAGGGGGGGGGAGGAGCAGGGGTGCAGGGGCAGCCTCCCAAGACTGGGCCTTCAGTGTCCCTGTGACCCCAACCCTGGCGCCCCAGCCTTCCCAGGTGTCCTGCCTGACCCGGGACCACCAGCCTCCTCCCGCCGAGGCCGCCTGGCCGCTGGGCGAGGGGGCACCAGGGTCCCACCCGGGGCTGGAGCAGCCTCTCCCCCACTCGGGCCGCGCCCAGCCTGCGCCCGGAGCCGCTGGGAAGGAGTGAGGCCAGGGCAGCGGGCGGAGGGGCGTGGGAAAGGGCCTGCACTCTCCAGGGACGGCTGGTCTGGTCGGAGAGCAGCCAGCTCCCATCCCCCCCCGAAGGCCAGGCCCGCGAGGGCCGTCCACCCAGCCAGCTCCCATCCCCCCACCGCCCACCCCAAAGGCTCAGGCCCACGAAGGGCCGTCCACCCAGCCAGCTCCCATCCCCCCACCGCCCACCCCAAAGGCTCAGGCCCACGAAGGGCCGTCCACCCAGCCAGCTCCCATCCCCCCACCGCCCACCCCAAAGGCTCAGGCCCACGAAGGGCCGTCCACCCAGCCAGCTCCCCTCCCCCCCTCCAAAGGCTCAGGGCCATGGAGGGCCGTCCACCCAGCCAGCTCCCCCCCCCCCGAAGGCCAGGCCCGCGAGGGCCTCCACGCAGGCGCGGCCCAGCGGACCCGCTGGAGCCCAAGCCACTGGAAACCCCCAGAATGGGCCACGGTCCGAGCAGAGCTGAGCTGCAGGCGGGAGCCCCATCCGGGCCAGCGTGCGGGGGCCGCCCTCAGCCTAGGGCCCACTGCGTGCCTGGCCCCTCTGTGTGCGGCCCCCGGGGGTCAGCCTGTCATTCCGCCCGCATGCTCTGCGTGCCGGCCCTGCGTCTGCAGGATGGGCCCCCGCGACCAACATGCCGGGCCCTCCCTGCCCCCTCGGCCACACAGCACCCTCAGCCTGCCACCCACGTCCCAACTGCACCCAGAGCCGTGTGGCACCCAGCTCAGCACTGACGGGGCCTCGGCGCCAGGCGCGCTCCGGCTGTGGGTCTGGCCCGGGCAGTGTGGGCGAGCGGTCAGCGCCGGCTCCAGGTCCCCTCTGCTCGTCCAGAGCTCTGAGTGTCTGCCCCAGCCTCCCCCGTTCCCTCTCGGGTGCCCTCCCCTCCCCATGGAGGCCACGGGGTGTCCACGCCCTGCTTCCCGCTGGGAGGAAGGACAGCTGGACCCCTCCCCCGGCCGGGCTGCCCGGCCCATGCCCGCCCCGGAGGCCACCGGGCCCACAGGAGGCCTCCTGGGCGGGCAGGGCCCGGGCGGCCGGCCGGCCCCTCGGCTGTAACGGAATCTCCTCGCTGGCCGGCCAGCCGCCGGCTCTGGTGTCCCCTCGCTCCGGGCCCTGGTCCCATGACCGCCGGCAGGTGGGCCAGCGCGGTGACGGCGGCACCTGCAGGAGCCCAGGTGGGCGGCGGGCGGCGGGCGAGGGGGTGTGGTGTGTGTGCGCGTGAGGGGGTGTCTATGTGTATGTATATATGCATGTGTGTGTAGGTCTGTGTGTCTGGTGTGCGTGCCAATGTAGGGGAGTGTGCACGTGGGGGGTGAACATGGGGTGAGTGTGTGCACGTGGGGGTGGGTGTGTGTACATGGGGAGGTGAATGTGTGAACATGGGGTGAGTGTGTGCACGTGGGGGTGGGTGTGTGTATGTGGTGGGTGAGTGGGGCCCCAGAGCTCCAGCCTCTCCAGAGATCCCTGCGTGCCCCCCCTTCACAGGCCCAGGGCCCTGGAGCAGGTGTCGCTGGTGACAGGACAGCGCGGGGGGGGGGGGAGCAGTGCGGGGGGGACAGGCCAGGCTGTGGGCCCGGTGAGCGGGTGAGACCAGGGGACCGTGGGCGGGAACAGGCAGTGGTGGGTGATGGGCAGCGGGTCAGACGGAGCCCTGGGCCAGGGGCACAAAGATGACCGCCTGCCAGAGGAGGAAGCCCAGTGGGTGGTGTCGCAGAGAAGGGCTGGGTGGGGGCAGGACAGGTGGTGGCCGGGCTCGGCCTTGCCTCAGGGGCTGCACCAGGTGGGACCCCACTCCCTGCGCCGCCCCCAGGCTGGTGGGGGTGTGGCCGGCGCAGAGCTGGGCTGGAGAGCTGTGGGCTGCACCGTGTCTCCTGAGGCCTCAGCCCTGGGGACGGGGGGCGGGGGCACCAGGCCAAACCCCACAGCTGCCGGGGGTGCACGCTCGGCCTGGCCGGCCCTGCTCCTGGGAGGGTCAGAGCCGGCTCCCTGTGCACAGCGGTGAGGGTGCTGGGGGCCTGGCCTCCGGCCGGTGGGTGCCCGGCTGACACTCTGCAGGCCTGCCTGGAGCTATTTTCCGCCCGTTATCACCCATCGGTCACGAGCTGGCCCCGAGCAGAGGGCACTCCTGTTACACGGCCCTGCCAGGCCCGGCGGGCGCGGCCTGCGGGGGCGGGGCCGGCAGTGCTGAGATCACCAGTGGGGAGAGTGAGGCCCAGGGCAGCACCCCACTGACTGACCGCCCTGTGCAACTCACATCTGTGCACACTCACACCTGTGCACACTCACACCTGTGCACTCACACCTGTGCATGCTCACACCTGTGCACACTCACACCTGTGCGCACTCACACCTGTGCGCACTCACACCTGTGCACTCACACCTGTGCACACTCACACCTGTGCACACTCACACCTGTGCACACTCACACACGCTCACACCTGTACACAGTCACACCTGTGCACACTCACAGCTGTGCGCACTCACACCTGTGCACACTCACACCTGTGCACTCACACCTGTGCACACTCACACCTGTGCACACTCACACCTGTGCACACACACCTGTGCACACTCACACACGCTCACACCTGTGCACACTCACACCTGTGCACTCACATGTGCTCACACCTGTGCACTCACACCTGTGCACACTCACACACGCTCTCACCTGTGCACACTCACACCTGTGCACTCACACCTGTGCACACTCACACCTGTGCACACTCACACCTGTGCACACTCACACCTGTGCACTCACACCTGTGCACGCTCACACCTGTGCACTCACACCTGTGCAAACTCACACCTGTGCGCACTCACACCTGTGCACTCACACCTGTGCACACTCACACCTGTGCACACTCACACCTGTGTGCACTCACACCTGTGCACAGTCACACCTGTGCGCACTCACACCTGTGCGCACTCACACCTGTGCACACTCACACCTATGCACTCACACCTGTGCACACTCACACCTGTGCACACTCACACCTGTGCGCACTCACACCTGTGCACACTCACACGCTCACACCTGTGCGCACTCACACCTGTGCGCACTCACACACGCTCACACCTGTGCACTCTCACACCTGTGCACTCACATGTGCTCACACCTATGCACACTCACAGTGCACAAACACGCATGCACTCACACCTGTGCGCACTCACACCTGTGCACTCACATGTGCTCACACCTGTGCACACTCACAGTGCACAAACACGCATGCACTCACACCCGTGCACACTCACACGTGCTGGCCACTATCCCTGGGACGAACGCGGGGCCCAGGAGGCTGTGCGTCTCCAGGCAGGCCCGTGGCTCCTGGAAGATCCCCGGGGAGCCCAGCCCCAGCCGCTGAGTGAGCCCCAGGCCCTCCCTGAGAGAGCAGCTGCTGCGCTCTGTGTCCCCCCACTTCCTCCCCCTCCGTGGCCGCCCACCTCCTCCCCGGCCGGCGGCTCTGCCACCACCGCGTTTGCAAAAAGCACCTGAGGCTGATTCGGGAGAAATTGTTTCCTTTGAAGTAATGGGTCCGTCCGGGCGCACAGACGCCACTCTGGGCCGCTGCAGGCCGGGAGCGGACGCCGAGGGCGGAGGTCACTGCTGCCGCCCGGTCACGCCTCCCCCAGCCCCGCCCCTCCCCGCGGCTCCCGCGCATCCCCGGAGGCCGCCCGTTCCCTGGGGCGGCCCAGCTGCCTCTGGCCTTGACTTACCCGCCTGTGAAATGGGTGTGTGGCCATCAGCCGCCAGGCACCCAAGGACTGACGGTCCGCGCTGGCTTCCCACGCCCTCGGGGTCTGACCCCGAGCAGGACGGGCAAGGTCCACGCGTCAGGACCCTTCAGAGGTGTGGGAGGAGACACCCCCGAGGGCCAGGGGGAGGGAGCGGGTGCACAGGAGCCTGGCACAGCCGGGGTCACAGGTGCACATGAGCGGGGAGCGGGGAGGACAGGGAGAGCCAGAGCCTCCGCACCCCCACCCCACGTTCACGTCCTGAGCCTCCCCCTGAGAGGAGGCAGCAGAGATGTCACTGCAGCTTATCTGTGGCCTCGACACACTGTGACAAAAATAAATGCGAACTTCCTGAGAACCAGTGATGGAGTGGGCTGTGAGTGGATAACAGCCACAGTCCTGGAATAGCACCCAGAACTGGAGTAGCACCCAGCCCTGGAGAAGTACAGCCCTGGAGTAGCACAGCCCTGGAGTAGCACAGCCCTGGAGTAGCACCCAGCCCTGGAATAACACCCAGCCCTGGAGTAGCACCCAGCCCTGGAGAAGCACAGCCCTGGAGTAGCACAGCTCTGGAGTAGCAGCAGCCACTGCAGCAGACAATCCACACCTGTCAGGGAAGCTTGGTGGCTTTCTAGGTGTTCCTCTCCCTTTTGTCTGACTCCCCACGTGCTGCCTGTGCGGTGAGCGGTGCCTCTGCTTCCCCCAGGACCATGTCCAGTAGATGAGGGCCGCAGCGCGAGCCCTGAGCCCCGACGCCCGGCGAGAGACGCGCCCTCCGACCAGGAAGCATGTGGCGGCCGCTCCGGGCTGCTCGGCGCCCCGGGCGGGGAAGGTGAGGCCGTCCCGATGGGCCAGGGCCCAGGGGGAGGGGCATCGTGTGAGGGTGGGCCCGGGCAGTGACACTGGGGGCTAGGGCTGGCAGAGCGGGTGGCAGGCCCAGCGTGACCGAGGTGCCCGGTGTCCACCCTGGCGAGGGAGGGGTGGGGCGGGCAGAGGAAGCGGGGGAAGGAGAGAGGGTGCAGGGAGAGGAAGCAGGAGCGGGCAGGGCTCAGGTCAGGATGCTCCTCCGGGAGCTCCCCCTGCAGGGATAGACAGACGCGGGGACAGACGCCGGACGGAGGACCGGAGAGGCCGTCAGGAGGCGGCGGGCCAGGTCCGGCCGGGTCAGCGTCAGGAAGGGAGCAGGGAGAGGCCACGGGGGCCGTCCTGGTCCAGCCGCCCAGCTCACTGCGGGCCGGCAGGCCGTTGGCACCGAAGTCCTGGCCAAGCCCGGGGCCGGGTGGCCCTGAGCCCAGGCGGGACGGCCGCCAGGCGGCCAGCAGCGGGCGCTGTGCGGCCGAGGCCCCGCTCACTGGTGTTCACAGCCCACACAGCCTGTGGCCCCATTTCACAGACGGGAACACGGAGGCTCAGGGTGGGCTGGTCTCAGCCACGCCACTTCCAAACCACACTGCGGGAGGGCAGGGCAGGCCCGGCGGCCGGGGTCCAGGCTCTGCCCGTCCTGGCCAGAGGCCTGTGCTCACCCCCCTCACCGGTCCCGCGGCTGAGACACAGGCCCAGCATGTGGCCCTCAGGGCACTGAGCCGGGGGGGGGGGGGGGGGGGGGCTTGGGCCAGCCTTCTCCCCGGCGCCCGGGCTGAGCCCCACCCCACCCCACCCCTGGGCAGAGGCTCCAGGATCAGCAGGTGGGGGGGGGGGGCAGAGGCAGGAAGATGGGGGGTGCCAGTGGCTGCCATCCTCCCGTCACTGGTGCCATCACTGTTGACGCGCAGGAACCGTTAGGACTGGTGGGGCTGGTGGGGACAGCCAGCACATGGGGTCCTGAGCGGGTGAGAGGGCGGGGTGGGGTGGGTGCGGCCAGGGGCCCCTATCTGGCCCCACGGTGGGTCTGGCTGCCGGGAGCCTGGGGAACAGCCTCCGGGGGTTGGCGGGGCCCCATCACCACCCGCTTCCCTCTGCTCCCCGCCTCCCCAGGAGGGCGACAGGAAGGGCCCCCCGTCCATCCTGAGACACAGCTCGCCGCCGGGGGGCCGAGGCCGCAGGGCGCAGCCAGCGAGGGCCGCCAGGCACGTGCGCTTCCAGGAGCCCCTGGAGGTGGCCGTCCGCTGTAAGGGGCGCGGGGCGCAGGTGTGGGTGCGGGGCGAGGGGCCGGGTTCTGGGGCCTCTGCCAGGGCCTCACTGTGGGGCTGGTCCCTCTGCGGCTCGGTCTGCTCCAGGCTGCCTGCGGGGTCACCGCGCCCCGACTCCACAGGCTCTGAGGGCGGCACCCAGCGTCCTGGGGCCCCCATTCCGGCCCGAGCTGGACAGACGGGTGGAGCCGGCAGACTGGCCGGTGGGTGGGGAGTGAGGGGGGAGCCCTGGGGGCGCAGGCTCCGGGCGCCAGCCCACCCTCGGCTCTCCCCGCAGACATCGCCAGCCGGGAGCACGTGCCCCCCGCCAAGGGTGAGTTCTGAGCCCTCCCGGGGTCCCCAGCACCCCACACGGTGCCCAGGGCAGCCCCAGCCCAGGCCACCCCGGGACACCCCGAGGCCGGCAGGGACGGGCCTCCACGCCCACCCGGTGGGCGGCCACGGCGCAGCCTCTGTGCGGGCCCCGGGGAGGATGGAGGCCGGACCTGGGGGAGGGGGAGGGGGAGGGGGGGGAAGGGAAGTCGCTCACCGCCCCCTCCCCCAGCGCCCCGCCGGCCCCGGCCCCGGCCCCGCGGCCGCTTGCTGCTGCTGCTGGGCCTGTGCGCGCTGCTGGTGCTGCTGCTGGGCCTGTGCTGCGGCCGGATCAAGCCCCTGGCGCTGGCGCTGCAGGACCTGCGGGCCCGGCTGCTGGCCCTCGGCCTGCGCCTGCGGCAGGCGCTGCTCACCGGCTGGCACTGCCTGCTGCAACTCTGACCCGCGGCCGAGCATCTGGAGCGGCCGCGGCGAACCGGGACGGAGGGGTCCCCTGGGAGGTCTTGCAGGAAAAGGACCCGCTACTCAGATGGGGAACACACACCCGGCCCGGGTCAGCACGTCGGGCCTCGGGCGGGGGCCTGGACGCCTCAGAAGAGCCGGATCCGCGGGGGGGGTGGGCAGCCCTCAGAGGCCCCCCGGAGCCTGGGCCCGGCCGGGCTCCCCATGCCCGGGCAGCGTGTCCTCAGCTCCCGCCCGGCCAGCCCCGTGGGGGGGCGGGGACACCACAGGCAGGACCCCCCCCTCCGGACTGTCCCAGACCGAGGGAGCCATCGGTGACGAGCTCCAGCCCTCAGACCCGCCCGGAGGGGGCGGCCCGCGGTCAGACATCCGGAGGGACAGGCAGAGCCACCGGCGGGCTGCAGAGGGACGTCAGGGCGCTGTGCCCGCTGCCCGGGGTCGACCTGTGAGTGCCCGTCCCGCCTCCCACACCGCGGCCTTCCCCGCTCCCCGGGGACACGGGCCCCTCGGCACGGAACCCCGTCAGGGCTGAGGCCGAGGCGGGACCGGGAGGCCTGGTCCTCGGGGACCCTCAGCATCACGGTCCCGACCACACACCCGCCCGGCCCCCAGGAGGCCACCTCATCCCACTGCACCCCGGAGAGGACGGACAGATGGGGAAACTGAGGCTGCAGCAAGCCCCGGTCAGCCGTGCAGCCTGCCTGCCTGGGGCCACGCTGCCGGGAGGGGAGGGGCGGTCCTCTCCGCCAGGGCTGTCCCCGCGGAGGCCACTGCGGGACGGGCCGTGACCGGCCGTTAGGACGAAACCGCCCGCGGCGGACACGGTCAGGCGAGGCACGGACACGCCACCCCGCTCACCCCGAGCCGCCGGGAGCTCCAGCCTCACGTGACGAGGCGGTCTCCCCTCACGTGACGAGGCGGTCTCCCCTCACGTGTCTCCCCTCACGTGACGAGGCGGTCTCCCCTTGCATGACGAGGCAGTCTCCACCCTCACGTGACGAGGCGGTCTCCCCTCGCATGACGAGGCGGTCCCCACCCTCACGTGACGAGGCGGTCTCCCCTCGCATGACGAGGCAGTCTCCACCCTCACGTGACGAGGCGGTCTCCCCTCACATGACGAGGCGGTCTCCCCTCACGTGACGAGGCGGTCTCCCCTTACATGACAAGGTGGTCCCCACCCTTGCGTGACGAGGCGGTCTCCCCTCACATGATGAGCGAGTGGATGACACACTGAAATGGGGGCCGAACCCCCCCACATGGGAGGGCTGGGATCGGTTTTTATTGTGACTTTGAGAAATAAATGCTTTTCAGGTGCAGGACCTGTACTCTGAGTTTAGCCGGAAGTAGAATTAATCACGGTGTCCGCGGTCAAACAGCAGGGAGAAGCGATGGGGCCCCACGTCAGACCCGGGGACCCACCTGCCCTTCCCTTCCGCCCGGGATCTCCCTGCCCGAGGTGCAGGCACCGTTCCGTCCGGTCCCCCCCAGGAGGTGCTGGTGCTGCCGGCCGCGGACGGGACCCACAGGGGCGGACACAGGGCTGTGCGGCTGATGGAGGGGCCGCCCCAGACCAGCTCCAGGACCACAGGGCACCCCGAGCCTGGGCAGACCCTTGGGCTCCCCCTTCCCGCCCAGCTGGCCGCTGCCTGGATGGGGTGCAGGCAGAGCCCCCCGCCCCCCGCCATGACGGACGAGGGGCGGCAGGGGCTGGGAAGGTCCCCGTGGCCAGGGTGCTGGGCCGCCCGGCTGCGCCGAGCTAGACCAGCTCCGCGCGGGTTCTCAGGCGCCACCCAAGCAGCTCTCCAGCCCGCTGCTCCGCCCGGAGCCCCCGCGGGCTCTGCAGGCCCCCACCCACCCCACGGCCCGCCCCCAGGACGCCGGCGGCAGCAGCAGGACGGTCACCGGCCCCTTACTCCCGCCCGTCTGCCCAGGCCCCTCTCCAGCCCTCGCCCGCCCAGGCCCCGGCTCTGCAGGCCCCTGCCCACGTCCGGGCAGCGAGGGCGGGAGGGACGGCGGGCCTTCCTGCCCGGGGGCGGGGAGCAGCAGGAAGCCAGCTTGCAGCACGGGGGCAGCTGAGGAGGCCGGCGGGGCTTGGAGCCTGGGAGTGGGGTGCTCTTACCCCTGGGGGCCCCCTGGGCAGGCACAGGGGAGGGGGGACAGGCCGAAAGCCAGAGGCCCTGGAGGAGTCGCTCCACAAGCGATGTGTGGGGGGTAGGAAGGCAGCCCACCCCCTGCAGGGGCACGGGGCTACCCCCACCCCACCGCAGGGGCACGGGGCTCCCCAGAGGGTAAGAGCATGTCCACACCTGCTGCGGTCTTGGCCGCCCTGTCCAGGGCCTGCTCACACACGCACACACACTCATCCTGTGCACACGCATGCTCACACACACATTGTGAACACGGCACACACTCTACAGTAGTGTATGGCACACTCTCCTACACACACACTCACACGTGCACACACTCGTGTCATGTGTGCACTAATGTCACATGCATGCACACCTCACAGGCACATGCAGCAGCACCGGGCCCCCCCTCCTCCAGCACAGGCCCAGCCACAGGGCTCCCCCCCAAACCCGGCACACAGCCACCCCGGGCCACCCCGGGCCACCCCGGGCCCAGGCCACACGCAGTGACACACGCTGGGGCCCAGCCACAGGCCTCCCCCCCAAACCTGGCACACAGCCACCCCGGGCCACCCCGGGCCCAGGCCACACGCAGTGACACACGCTGGGGCACAGCCACAGGCCTCCCCCCCAAACCTGGCACACAGCCACCCCGGGCCACCCCGGGCCCAGGCCACACGCAGTGACACACGCTGGGGCACAGCCACAGGGCGCCCCCCCCAAACCCGGCACACAGCCACCCTGGGCCACCCCGGGCCACCCCGGGCCCAGGCCACACGCAGTGACACACGCTGGGGCACAGCCACAGGGCGCCCCCCCCAAACCCGGCACACAGCCACCCTGGGCCACCCCGGGCCACCCCGGGCCCAGGCCACACGCCTGGCCCTGCACAGCGAAAGCGGGAGAGGAACAGGGGGACGCCGCCCTGGAGGCCGCCAGCGCTCCTGCCCTCTCCCGCTCCTGTGCCGGCTCCTGTCCCACGCGCACTCGGGAGCCATTGGCAGGGGTGCCCTGTGGGCGTCTAGGCGGGTGGGGTGGCTCGGGGTGGCCACGAAGCAAGCATCAGGCCTGGGCGGGGCGGGGCCGGGCCTGAGGGTCCAGGGGTCTGAGAAGGTGGGTGCTCCCCTGGCCTCCGGTCTCACTGGGGGGCCCTGGTGCTGCCCCGCTGAGGGCCAGCCCCCACCCCGGCACCGCTGGTGGGATCAGGTGCTGGGCGAGCGAGGTCCGAGGGGGACATGCAAGGCTGCGGCCGGTGGGGCCCAGGCAGACCGCCAGCCGCTCCCCGGGAGGGCTGTGCCCAGGCCGTGGGGGCCCTGGGGGTCCCGGGGCGCCCCCACGCCTAGATGACGGCACTCTTCTCCTCCTGCGCCAGGGGGCGGGCGCCCGGCCGGGCCAGCAGCAGCTCCTTCTCGCGCACCAGGCTGTCCAGCAGGTCCTCCTGGCGGTAGTTGTGGTAGACCTTGACGAAGGCCAGCACGGTGATGGCCAGCCAGGCCAGCCACGAGGCCCAGAGGCCGAACTGCAGGGTGGAGGCAGCGTCAGGGCCGGCCCCACCGCCGGCACCCCCAGCCCCGGGAGAGGACGGCCCGCTGGGAGGGGCCAGGAACAACTTGGGGTGAGGACAGGGACAAGCTGGGGGGGGGGGGGCGGGGGAGCCTTTTGGTCCTTCCTCACGACCATCAGGCTCTAGCCCCACGCGGGACGGGCGCTGTGGGAGCCCCCTCACACCTGCCCCACCTGGCGGGCCCCTCAGGCGGGAGGGCCGGCAGCCCATCCCCTCTTGGCAAAGAACCTCCGACCTCCGACATCCAGACCCCCAGTCCCCACCCCCGAGAGAGTCCTCAGATCAGCCCTTGGCCGCCGCCCTGCTCGGTCGGCCTGGGTCCGAAGGGGATGCAGATGCTGGGAGCCCTGCTTGGAGCTGGAAGGAGCCGCCCACTCTGGCGCCCCTCATCAGGGTCATCAGTGCCCTTCGCTGGGACAGGTGCTATCCCTGCCCCCCCCCATGTCCCAGACGCCTCTGCTCCAGCACGTGAGGTCCCAGCACCACCATGGCTCAGGTGGGCAGGGCAGGCCTCCCCTTCTGCCTGGAAGCCCCGCCTACCCAGAAGCCCCGCCCACCCGAAGCCCTGCTCACTCAGAAGCCCCGCCCACCATAAGTCCCGCCCGTCTAGAGGCCCCCGCCCACTTGTCTGTAAGTTCCGCCCATCTGGAAGCCCCGCCTACCCAGAAGCCCCACCCACCAGAATCCCCGCCCACCCAGAAGTTCTGCCCACCTAGAGGCCCACCTCCCTTGCGGCCCTGCCTGCCTGTCTGGAAGCTCCGCCCACCTGGAAGCCCTGTCTGTGGGGAGCCCTGCCTGCCTGGAAGCCCCGCCTACCTGGAGGCCCCGCCTACCTGGAGAGCCCGCCTTCCATCATTAGCTCCACCCACCCAGAGGCCCTGTGGAGGAGCCCTGCCCACCCGGAAGCCCCGCCTACTTGGAAGGCCCGCCCACCTGGGCAATGGCAAACTGGTCATAGAAGGCAGAGTTGTCCACGTTCAGCTCCAGGTCGATGTCCTGGAGTTCCTCGCAGCTGCAATGGCACCACAGAGGGACAGTGACCGCCAGCCCCAAGCCCGAAGGCAGCCTCAGGGCACCCAGGGCCCTCACCCTCTCTGCAGCAGGACCTGAGGCCCGCCCCGCCTGGCCCTGGATGGTGGGCAACACCGCCAGCCTCCGCGGTGGGAGACCACCCCGGCCCACTGCCTGCAAACACGGGGCCCAGCAGGGCCAGCCTCAGGCCTGCGTGACGTCACCCACCCGCTGGGGGGCAGGCTGGGCCGCGGGGCCTCGGAGCCCGAGTGAGCGAGGTGTCAGGACCCGAGGCGGAGCATGAAGCCAGAGGAGGCCAGAGGCCCGGGCTCACCCTGGGGGTGGGGGAAGGGCTGGGACTGGTGTTTGTGAGGGGAGAGCGCCCCGGTGACCACACCGAGGCCTTCGCCGGCTGCTCGGACACCCCATCGGTCAGTCACCCCCGCATGCCGGCAGATGAGGCCTCGGGGAGCTCTGAGCCGCCCCAGGGGGCCCAGCTCCGAGTGACCTGCAGCTCCCCCCGGGAAGGGGCATGGACCCCGGCCGGTCCTGAGGGGGGCACGGGGAGCCGCGGGGCGCGGGCGGGCGGCGGGCACCTGCGTGGCACCGAGCCCTTCTCGGTGACCGCGTCGCACCACATGGTGAAGCCCACGCTCACGATGGTGCTGGCGATGAAGACCAGGAAGACGGTGAAGGCGCTGACCAGCAGGTTCAGGAAGGCGTAGAGGAAGGAGCTGTGAGAGAGACAGGAGGGGTCACTGCACCCCCGTCCCGCCACCGCCACGGGCGGCCACCCCTCCCGCAGGCTCCCAGCGGGGCCCAGCGGGTGCAGGGCCACTCCCGCCCTCAGCAACAGGCCCCGGTGCTGGCCCGGCGCCATCCTGCCCGCCCAGCGGCCCCAGTGGTCACCCTCTGCAGAAGGCAGGGCCCGCACACCGGTGCCGGGAGCCCACCCCCTTCCAGCCGTGGCCCGCGTGGCCCCGGTGCGGCCGGGGGACCTCGAGGGGGCCTCCCCAGGGCCCTGCTCGGCCGTCTCCCCTGAAGCCTGGAGGCTTGGCCGCGCCCAGGTGGGCGGCAGACCAGGAGGCAGGGCCCTGGACGGTCTCGCTCAGAGCGTGGCACTGCCCGAGGGACAAGGGCCCCCCGGGGACCCCTCCAAGCACGGCCTCCGCCCCAGGATGTGGTCCCGGGCCCGCCGGCGCCGCACACACAGGGTTAACGCCGTCTTTCTCCGGAGCCTCCGGGTGCCGGCCTGGATGTGCCGTCTCCATGGTGACGCAGCCCGGGAAGCCCTGGGAGGCCGCGCGGGCAGATGGGTCGTTTTAACCCGGCGCTCCCCAGCCGTCAATCACGGACCACCGCCACCTGGGCGCTCCCGGGCTCCGCTCAGCAAACGGCCCGGCCCCTGGCCGGCCCCTCGGCCCGTGCATCTGCCCCGGAGCAGCGCAGAGCCAGACCCACACCGGGTTCCTCCAGCCAGAGCCGGGGCACCCCGTGCAGACGCTGCCCCCAGTCCTGGGCGCGGCGGGCAGGCCCCCCTCTGACAGACACCCCTCCAGGAGGTGGCGGCTGGCACCCTGGACACCACCTGCCCCCCAGCTCGGGACCTGGCTGGGGCCCCGCCTTGGCCCAGAGGGCAGGCTGTGCCCGGGTCTCGGGTCCCGGGGTGTCCGTCAGGCTGACCCTGAGCACAGGCCTCTGGGACCGGAGTGTGGTGGCAGCGGTGCTGGGTGGGGCAGACACGCCGGCCGCCGACGGCCCCGAGAGCCGTGCCCGTCCATGAGCTCACTGAGGGCCCCTCCGGCCGCCCGGCCACCCCGCACTCCCTGCTGGCTGGCTCCTGCCGCCCAGTCAAGCGTAGCTGAAGCAGCCCCGGGCAGACGGCTTCTCTGTTGGACCGGCTTGCCTGTGGCTGGACGAAGCCGGCCCCCTTCCCAGCACCCAGGGCTTGAGCGCACAGCCAGCCTGGAGGCTCGGCCCCAGCCGGCTGGTGAGTCCGGCGACGCCGGGCCGGTGCGAGCCGGGAGCAGCAGGTCTGCCGCAGGCCGCTCTGCCGCCCCCTCGGCAGACTAACGCGGTGATCCCGGGCGCTCAGCCCTGTGCTGGGCCCGGAGCACACGGGATGGCAGCACGCCCACCGGGCCGCCCGCCCAGGCCCCTCAGAGGGCAGCCGCAGCCTGGACCGGAGAGCCCCGACGGGCCCACATCCGAGCTAAGCGGGGAGCTGGCACGTGGCACTGCCACACGGCTCCCTGCCTGCCGACGGGACCGCGTGGGCGATGGGGGCGGGGCGGGCGGCCGCACGGCCACGTGGCCTCGGACAGCTCCTGGTGGCGAGGAGGACGCTGCACAGCTGTCTCTGGAGGAGAGGGCGGCCGGCCTTGGCCACGCTCGAGGCCTGGACAGAGGTCACTGCAGTACAGGAGAGCCCCCAGGACTGACACAAAGGGACGGAAGACCGAAATGTTCCTCCCCACCCCCATCCCGGAGGGCGGATGAGCACAGGCCCCCCTTTCCGTCTCCATCATGGGGTGGGGATGGCGGCTGCACAGAGCCAACCAGCCCCTTTCTACACGGTGACAAGGACGGCCCAGCGGCAGCTCAGTGGGTGGGCATCGACCTATGACCCAGGAGGTCACAGTTCATTCCCATCAGGGCACAGGCCCGGATTGCAGGCTCGATCGCCAGTGTGGGGCGTGCAGGAGGCAGCCGATTCATGATTCTCTTCATCACTGATGTTTCTGTCTCTCCCCTCCCTTCCTCTGACAGCAATAAAAACATGGTTTAAAAAGAAGAAGAAATATTTTTTAAAAAGATGGCAAAGGACGGGCTGCTGCTCTGGATCCCCCAGGATTGCTGCCGGTTTGTGTGAGGAGGGCGGCCCCCATGACCCCGACTCCTGTCCGGGGGCTCCTGGCTCCCGCCTGCCCCGCCCCGGCCGGTGCTGGCCCTGAGCCCCTTGCTCCGAACCCCTCTCTCCGAGCCACACGCCGGCACCCGAGAGCGGCTGTGTCCTCGCCAGCTGGACCCTAAACGCCTCAAGGCCATTGTCTTATGGGGTCACCTGGAAGGATGGGCAGGCGCCGAGGGCCAGATAGGCCCCCACACGGCCTGTGCCCACCACCCTCAGCTTCAGACTGAAGGGGCCTCAACCCACCCACCCTGCTGAGGTGCCGTCCCCCCCGGCCCCACCTCAGGGGGGCACCGCCTGGGCCTGGCAGTGAGGTTGCCCCGGGCAGGGCCCCCTCTGGGACTGGCCTGGGCTCACCCTGGGCCGAGCCCAGCCCCACAGCCCCCGAGGCCTCCCAGGCTGACGTGTGACTCCCGCACACCCCACGCCCAGAGCCTCCGTGTCCAGGGCTGGACCGTGTCCCCAACAACACGTGTCCCGCCCTCGCCTGCACCTGCGGATGTGACCTTATTAGGAATAGGGTCCTATGGTGGTCATTAACTAACGGTCTCCCTGGGTTTGGGGGGCTCTGAGCCTGTGAGGGGCGTCGCTGTGAGGCAGAGACCGAGGCCGTGCGCAGACAGACCCGGGGCGGGGGGAGCAGCCCCAGGCTGAGGACCGGCCCTGACCCTGACTGTGGACTTCCCGCCTCAGGACTCCTCCATCCAGGCCGCCCCGGGAACCAGACAGGGGCTGTGGGTTCCCCCTCCTCCAGCTGTGCCCCAGCCCAGGTGAGCTGCATCCGCCTGATTCCGCAGAGTGTCCGCAGGAGGTGGGGAGGAAGCCGGAGGCGGGGAGGAAGAGAGGCTGGAGGTGGGGAGGGGGAGGCTGGAACAGGTGGGGAGGAGGCTGGAGGAAGTGAGAAGGAGGCTGGAGGAAGTGAGAAGGAGGCTGGAGGTGGGGAGGGGGAGGCTGGAGGTGGGGAGGAGGAGACTGGAGGTGGGGAGGGGGAGGCTGGAGGTGGAGAGGGGGAGGCTGGAACAGGTGAGGAGGAGGCTGGAGGAAGTGAGAAGGAGGCTGGAGGTGGGGAGGGGGAGGCTGGAGGTGGGGAGGAGGAGACTGGAGGAGGGGAGGGGGAGGCTGGAGGTGGGGAGGGGGAGGCTGGAACAGGTGAGGAGGAGGCTGGAGGAAGTGAGAAGGAGGCTGGAGGTGGGGAGGGGGAGGCTGGAGGTGGGGAGGAGGAGACTGGAGGTGGGGAGGGGGAGGCTGGAGGTGGGGAGGGGGAGGCTGGAGGTGGGGAGGAGGAGACTGGAGGTGGGGAGGGGGAGGCTGGAGGTGGGGAGGGGGAGGCTGGAACAGGTGAGGAGGAGGCTGGAGGAAGTGAGAAGGAGGCTGGAGGTGGGGAGGGGGAGGCTGGAGGTGGGGAGGGGGAGGCTGGAGGTGGGGAGGGGGAGGCTGGAACAGGTGAGGAGGAGGCTGGAGGAAGTGAGAAGGAGGCTGGAGGTGGGGAGGAGGAGACTGGAGGTGGGGAGGGGGAGGCTGGAGGTGGGGAGGGGGAGGCTGGAACAGGTGAGGAGGAGGCTGGAGGAAGTGAGAAGGAGGCTGGAGGTGGGGAGGGGGAGGCTGGAGGTGGGGAGGAGGAGAGGCTGGAGGTGGGGAGGGGGAGGCTGGAGGTGGGGAGGGGGAGGCTGGAACAGGTGGGGAGGAGGCTGGAGGAAGTGAGAAGGAGGCTGGAGGTGGGGAGGGGGAGGCTGGAGGTGGGGAGGGGGAGGCTGGAACAGGTGGGGAGGAGGCTGGAGGAAGTGAGAAGGAGGCTGGAGGTGGGGAGGGGAGGCTGGAGGTGGGGAGGGGGAGGCTGGAACAGGTGGGGAGGAGGCTGGAGGAAGTGAGAAGGAGGCTGGAGGTGGGGAGGGGGAGGCTGGAACAGGTGAGGAGGAGGCTGGAGGAAGTGAGAAGGAGGCTGGAGGTGGGGAGGGGAGGCTGGAGGTGGGGAGGGGGAGGCTGAAACAGGTGGGGAGGAGGCTGGAGGAAGTGAGAAGGAGGCTGGTGGTGGGGAGGGGGAGGCTGGAGGTGGGGGGAAGGAGGGGCTAGAGATGGGCTGGAAGGGGCCTGGAGGTGGGGAGGCAGGGGTGCTGGTGGGGACAAAGCAGGGCCCTCGCATCCCCAGCCAAGGCCTCCAGGGGTTCCCTCCAGAGCCCCTCCCGCCAGCAGCCTCCCCAGGCAAAGGGGTTGAGGGGAGGGCTCCCAAACCCACAAGTCCCTTAGGGTCAGGCCTGGCCCAGAGCGCAGGCCCTGGGGCGTGGCGCTGTCCGCGGTGCTGACCCAGCGCGGAGGCCCGGGTCAGGGCGGGAAGGCGGTGCTACACCTACAGCCGGGGAGGGGGGAGGGGGCGGGGGCGGGGGCGGGGGCAAAGGCCCGGAAGCAGCAGGTGGGCACTTTTGGGGAGGGCCGCACTGGCTTCCTAGGAGGACTATGAGCGTCGCGGCCCTGGGCTGTGCGTGTGGACAAAGGGCAGGCAGTGTGCGCCGGAGTGCGGGGGGCCCGCGCTGACGCGGTCGCCTCCGGGCGCCGGGGAGGAGAGCCCCGGGGCGCCGGGGGCACGGAGGGGCGCGCGGACTGGGGGGGCCGCCCGGAGCAGGGCCGCCGGCCCCCGCTTACCCCTCGTGGCCCTTGCAGAGGAAGAAGAGCGCGCGCCAGGCCAGCGCGGCGGCCAGCAGCAGCGAGAGGAGGCAGGCGAGCAGGCCGAAGCGGCAGGCGGCGGGCGGGCCCCACTCCTGCACCGTGAAGCGCTCGCGCGCCTGCAGCGTGAGGTTGGCGCTGAGCCACAGGCCCTCGGCGAAGAGCAGGCAGCGGCCGCGGAAGTCGTGGCGGTTCTCCCACAGCGGCACCAGCGCCACGAGGCTGCACAGGAAGGCCAGCAGGTAGCAGGCGCCCTGCGCCAGGAGCAGCCGGTCCAGCGCCATGGCGAGGCGCGGCGGCCTGGGGAGCCGCGGGCCCGGAGCGGGGAGCCGCGGGCCGGGAGCGGGGAGCCGGGGGCCGGGAGCGGGGAGCCGGGGGCCGGAGCGGGGAGCCGGGGGCCGGGAGCGGGGAGCCGGGGGCCGGATGGGGGGCCCGGAGCCGGGAGCGGGGAGCCGCGGGCCGGGAGCGGGGAGCCGGGGGCCGGATGGGGGGCCCGGAGCCGGGAGCGGGGAGCCGCGGGCCGGGAGCGGGGAGCCGGGGGCCGGGAGCGGGGGCCCGGAGCCGGGAGCGGGGGGCCGGGGGCCGGGGGCGGGGGGCCGGGGGCCGGGAGCGGGGGGCCCGGAGCCGGGAGCGGGGAGCCGGGGGCCGGGAGCGGGGGGCCCGGAGCCGGGAGCGGGGAGCCGGGGGCCGGGAGCGGGGAGCCGGGGGCCGGGATGGGGGAGCCGGGGGCCGGGAGCGGGGAGCCGGGGGCCGGGAGCGGGGGGCCCGGAGCCGGGAGCGGGGGGCCCGGAGCCGGGAGCGGGGAGCCGGGGGCCGGATGGGGGAGCCGGGGGCCGGGAGCGGGGAGCCGGGAGCCGGGAGCGGGGGGCCCGGAGCCGGGAGCGGGGAGGCGGGAGCCGGGAGCCGGCGGCCGGGCGCGCGGGAGGCTGCGCAGTGGCGGCGCCGCCGGGTCCTGCGCGCCCCGCCCGGGACGCGTGCGCAGCGGCGGAGCGCGGGCCGCGCCTGCGGTCAGCACCGCGGACAGCGTCCGGGCGGGAGAGCTGCCCCAGGACAGGGTGCCTGCAGGCCCACAGGGGTGCTGAGCAGAGCTGCCCAGAGGGCATGTTGGCAGGTTGGCCATCACACCCCTCAGAGGCCCCAGGGCCGCCGTGCGGCCTCGCCTCCCCGCCTCCCCTCTGCTGCTCTGCGTCCCCAGCTCCGCACCCACGAAGGAAGGCATGGCTCCATGGCTGAGCGTCCACTTATGAGCCAGGAGGTCAGGGCCCAGGCCCAGAGGTGCAGAAACCAAATGATCCACGATTCTCATCATTGATATTTTTCTCTCTCTCACTCTCCCTTCCCCTCTGAAAGCAATAAAAATATATTTAAAAGAAAGAAGAAAGAAAAAGAAAGAAAGAGAACGCTGGGAGAGAGATGTTTGGGGGCAGGGGCTATACAGGGCTAGGGTTAGGGTTAGGGTTAGGGTTAGGGCTAGGGTTAGGGTTAGGGTTAGGGTTAGGGGTTAGGGGTTAGGGTTAGGGTTAGGGTTAGGGTTAGGGGCTGTGCAGGTGCCTCGGTGCCTGTGGGAGTGGGGTTTGCATCCTGGCTGGTGTGATGGCATGATTCTCTGTGGGAGCCCTGGAGTGAGAAGGACTGGGCCTGCCCTGACCAGTATGCTCAGCGGATAGAGCATCGCCCTGTGGACGGAAGGGTCCCTGGCTCAGTTCCAGTCAAGGGCACGTACCTGGGTTGCAGGCTCCACCCCGGCCTGGGCCCTTACGAGGCCTGTGCAGGAGGCAGCCCATCGATGTGTTTGTCTCGCACAGAAGTTTCTCTCTTTAAAAATCAGTGGGAAAACATCCTCGGCTGAGTGTTCTCGAGAGAGAGGAGGAGGGGGTAGGGGACAGAGCAGGGAGCTGGGATTGGGGCCGGGTTCAGAGGTCGTCCACGGAGACCCAGTGTGAGGCCTGGGCGTGCACAGGCGGGGGGGGAGCGGGTTCGAGCTCTTTGTGCTCCTGCGTCACCAGCCCTCGGCAGGGACATCTGTCCCGCCGCCTGACACGCGCGTGGCCAGCGCCTCGGCACTCAGCCTCCGAGGCGGGCCTGCGGGCGCATTCGTTAACGGGACTAACGCTCTCCTGCTTCCCGTTCAGGCGGAGCCACGCCGAGCCGTCCCCAGGGCCCGGAGAGACACGGCCGAGCGGTTGGGCCGCGTCAGCACTCTGGGGCCGCCGTGAAGCGGTTCCTGCTTTATTGCCCGCCCAGCATATGCTCCGTGTTAGATCAGGGACACGCAGCTGTGCGGAGTCAAAGGCAGAGTCTCCTCATCCCACTCCACCCCGCCCCCTCCGGGGCCACTGAGCGGTGGCTCCGACCTCTCCACACACGTGCACACACCCACCGCTTACACATGCTTCACACTTACACACACGTGCGCACACCCGCTGTTTACACACATGCTTCACGCTTACACACACATGCACACACTGCTTACACACACATACACACACCGCTTACACATGCTTCACACTTACACACACGTGCACACACCCACCGTTTACACACGCTTCACGCTTACACACATGCACACACACTGCTTACACATGCTTCACGCCACACAGGTGGTGCCTTTTATTCAATAACATATCACGGGCCGAAGCCGGTTTGGCTCAGTGGATAGAGCGTCGGCCTGCAGACTGGTAGGTCCTGGGTTCGATTCCGGTCAAGGGCATGTACCTTGGTTGCGGGCACATCCCCAGTGGGGGGTGTGCAGGAGGCAGCTGATCGATGATTCTCTCTCATCGATGTTTCTAACTCTCTATCTCTCTCCCTTCCTCTCTGTAAAAAATCAATAAGATATATTTTTTTAAAAAATAAAAAAATACAACACCTCACGGGCATTGCCATCCCTGCCTGCGTCCACCTCGGTCCTGTTGTCCTCAGTGGCTGCCCAGCAGCCTCCCCAGCCTCTCTGAGCGGGTGTGTGGTCTCTCGGCATTCGCTATGCCCATGCTCCCGAGTGAACCTCCTGTACGGCCAGCCCCGTGGTGGGCAAACTCCTAGTCCAGAGCCAAACATCAACAGCACAACGGTGGAAACTCCTTTGGAGAGCCACATGTTTTAAACTTAAACTTCTTTTGACGCCACTTCCTCAAAAGAGACTCGCCCGGGCCGTGGTATTTTGTGGAAGAGCCGCACTCCAGGGGCCAAAGAGCCGCATGTGGCTCGCGAGCCGCGGTTTGCCGACCATGGGGCTGTGCTCGGGCGCTGGGGCCGGCATTCCTTCCGAGAGAACATCTTAGGAGGGAAATAGCGGGGTCACAGGGCAGCGAATTCAAGGTTAACAGAGACCCGGGCACCAAACTGGCACCCAAAGGAGTTGTGCGAGCCCAGCGGCCGGCGTGGCCCTGTGGCTAAGCGTGGCTCCGTGGCTGAGCGTGGCCCCCATGGCCTGTGTGGCTCCGTGGCCGGCGTGGCCCTGTGGCTAAGCGTGGCTCCGTGGCTGCGTGTGGCCCCATGGCCTGTGTGGCTCCGTGGCCGGCGTGGCCCTGTGGCTGAGCGTGGCCCTAGGAACCAGGAGGTCGAGGTTCAATTCCCCGTCAGAGCACAGGCCTGGGTTTCGGGCTCCATCCCAGTAGGGGGCGTGCAGGAGGCAGCCGATCGATGTGTGATTGGGCGGCCTCCCAGGGTCAGTGGCCGGCGGCCTGCCATACCAGACTAAGAAATGGAAGAAGAAATGGTTGCTGGGAAAGTACACATGGCGACTGGGCCGCCTGGGAGGAGATGCTAATTGCTTTCTGCAAACAATGTGCATGCAAACCCACACCCTGGGGCTGCACTGGCTCCTGTCCCTCCTTCCCTCCATCTCTGAGAGGAGCCAGCCCCGCCTCCCGCCCCCTGAGGGTGGGGGCCCCCTCTGCCAGGCGCTCCCAGGGAGCCACAGGGAGCCAGCGTGCCCTGTGTCCTGCCTTCCTCGCACCCGCCCCGCAGCCCCTGCCCCGCAGCTGCAGCCCCATCGCACACGCGGCCGCCCGCCCGCCCGCCGCCCGGCCGGAACCTCGGCCCGCGCTCCCGGGACAGCAGGAAGGGCCGCAGTCGGAAGAAGAGCCCAGTCCAGCAAGATGAGCGGCTGCAGAACATCGGTTGGGTGCAGCCTTGGAGCCTGAGGAGGTGTGACGACCACTCGCCAAGAAACGGGCAGCAAATCCCCGTCAGCGCCAGCCGCGAGGCGCCGTGGGCCAGCGTCGTCCTGGCGCCAGGGTCTGGTTCCAGGTCAGGCGCCTCCCCAGGTGGTGGGCTCCGGCCCCATCAGCTGTGTTCGGACGGCCACGCATCCATGTTTCACTCCCACGTCGATGTCTCTCTCTCTCTCCCCGCCTCTTCCTTCCTTCCTCTCTGAAATCAGCAAGGCCTGGCCTCGGGGGAGGATGTTTTCATGTGAGGCCCCTAAGCCCGGGGTCAGCAAACCGAGGCTCTCCAGCCACATGCGGCTCTTTGGCCCCTTGAGTGTGGCTCTTCCACAAACTACCTATCTTGAAGAAGTGGTGTTAGAAGAAGTTTAAGTTTAAAAAATGTGGCTCTCCAAAGAAATCTCAATCGTTGTGCTGTTGCTGTTTGGCTCTGTGGACTGATGAGTTTGCCGACCAATGTTTCAGGCCTTCATTTAATAAATTTTCATTTGTATTAGCTGTACCGCCCTCAGCACGGCCATGGGTTAGCCTGAGGGGGGCAGGGCGGCCAGTGAAGGATTGAGAAAAGACGGAGGAGAGGATACAGCTGGGTCTGGGTGGGCCGTCTGTCTGTCTGTCTGACAGAGCTCTGTCTGTCTCTCTGACAGAGACAGTGCCACGGCCTGCAGGCCGAGTCTTCATTTACAGCAGATCCCGCTGGGAGAGGTGGGGCGTGGTCACAGCGTCCTCTGGGCTTCGAATCCACTCCACCACACGCACCGGATCCAGCTTGGTTTACTGCGCGCCTCCCGCAGCCCACGTCATGCAGCCTCGCGGGCCCACAGGTCCGGGCCATATGGTCAAGCTCACGACCACAGCCTCTGGCTGTCGCTGTGCTGGGACTGCCCTCTCCTTAGCCCCAGGCTGGAACCTGCCCACAGCTGCTCCCCACGGGCGTCCACCTGGGAACCTGGAGGAGCCCCCTGCGCCCGCCCGCCCAGGGCCCCTGCGGCCCAGCGCGGCCCCGGTGCTCAGCACCACGGCAGGGAAGCAGGCCGGAGCCCCAGTGCCTCGGGCACACCCCCTCCCCGGCACCCAGCCCCCGCAGGACGGAGCCCCAACACAGCCACAGCTCTCCGGGCCCCACACAGGCCACGGCAAGCGGACCACACCGGAGGGAGCACGATGTGGGGGTCCCCGGACGCCCACGGGGACCTCCAGCCGCTCCCACAGCCGCTGCACACGACCCTGGAGCCCATAGCCCGGCCCCACACCTCCACCAGGTGCCCTCCTGGGCCCTCCACCCGCCCGGCTGCCCCCTCCTGGGGTGCAGGGGGCTCCCCAGGACGGCTGCTCGGTCCACCTGCACCCAGGGAAGGGGACTGCGGCCAAGGTCACAGCCCGGCGAGGGCCGCCCACTGCCCTTCCCGCCCGCCCGCCCGCCCGCACAGAGCGCCCGGACTCGGAGTGTCCGGCCCACGCGGCTCTGAGCCACGCCATGGCTTTCCGGCCAAGTGAGCATTGTGCACACGGAGCCCCAGAGCGGGAGTGATTGGGGGGGAGCTCCCCGCTGACCCCCATTCCTGCCCCCGCAGACCAGCAATTTGCAGGTTCAGCAGAGATGGGCCTCATCACTTTCATATGCAAATCAGGAGAAACCTTTTGCATCTCATTTAAATTCCTGAATAATTAACCAGCTCCCCCCCCCCCCAGTTCTCAGCAGACCCTGGGAGTGGCGGCCCTGGCGGGTTCTGCCTCCTCACCCGCCGCCTGGTCTGACCCGCTACATGGAAAATGTGACCGGAGCCCTGACCGGTGTGGCTCAGTGGATAGAGCGTCGGCCTGCGGACTGAAAGGTCCCGGGTTCGATTCCGGTCAAGGGCATGTGCCTTGGCTGTGGGCACATCCCCAGTGGGGGGTGTGCAAGAGGCAGCTGATTGATGTTTCTCTCTGATCCATGTTTCTAACTCTATCCCTCTCCCTTCCTCTCTGTAAAAAACCAATAAAATATATTTTTAAAAAGAAAGGAACGCGAGGCCGGATCCTCCGGCTGGAACGGGTGCGCCTGACCAGCTCACCCACAGGAACAACCGCCTGACCCTGTGCCAGCAACAGCCGCCGGGGCGTGACCCTGACCAGGGCGGCCGGAGCCGGGAGGGGGTGCGCAGAGCCCAGGGGGGGGGCGGGGGCGGGGGGGGGGCGGGACTCAGGGGCCAGGCTGCGGGACCCAGGCCGCCCGCCCGCCCGCCCGCCCGCCCGCAGGCGTTCTCGGTTCGCTCCGGATCCTGTCCTCACCCCCAAGGCCCCAGGCGGTGAGGGAACTCGCCAGCCCCTCGCCACACACGGTCGGGAACGGGGCCTGGTTGTCTAAGAGGCAGAGGGAGGGCCCAGCGCGCCAGGAAGCCACGCCAGGAAGCCACGGCCACCACAGAGAGAACGACAGGGGCCAGTGCGGGCCACGGGGCTGCGGGCTGGCCACGGGGGCTGGGGAGGGCGGCTGCCGGGCTGGGAGGCGGGGACTGAGGGGGGGGGCCGGACCCCGACTTTACACTCGGTGAAGAGCGGGCCCGAAGGAGTGAAGGCGGGGACGCACAGGGAACTGTGAGCCCGGGCCAGTGTGTCCAGTGGTTAGACCTCTGGCCCAGGCACCAAAGAACCAAGGACACATACCTGGTGGCAGGGTCAACCCCGTCCCCAGGCGGGGCCCTGCAGGAAGCAGTTAACCCCTCTCTCTTTCTCTCTCTCTCTTCCTTTCCCCTCCCTTCCTCCCTCCCCCCCCTCTCAGTATCCCTGGGGAGAGTGTCCTCGGTTGAGGAATCACAAAACACAAAGAGGAAGTGTGGACGGAGAGAGGGACCGGCCTGTGTAGGGAAGTGGGCAGCATGAAGGCTGGCGGGTCCTGGGGGAGAGGAGGGAGGGGAGGGGGGGAGGCGTGCTGGGTGGACAGGCTGACCCAGCCGGGCACCGAGCCCGCCGGTTACCGCCTCCACACGGGCACCCAGAACCCCATGAAAGAGTCCCGGCTGGTGTGGCCCAGTGGGCAGAGCGTGGGCCTGAGGACCGAAGGGTCCCAGTTCGGTTCCCGTCAAGGGCAGGCACCTCGTTGCAGGCTGGATCCCTGGCCCTGGTCGGGATGCATGCATAGGCAGCAGGTTGATGTGTCTGACTCTCTCTGTCTCCCTCTCCTTTCTACTCACTCACAAAATTAATAAATTAAATGTTTTCTTTAAAAACATGAAAGAAAGCGTGGGACAGCGTGGAGGCGCCCCTGAGACTGTGTCCGGGTCGGCAGTGACGGCCAGCGCCTGGCTGAACAGGCAGCCCTGGCCTCTTTACCCCCCACCTCCCCCCATCCACCCCTCCCCCCTCCCCTTCTCCCCACCCCTGCCCGCCGCAGCCACCGCGGAGTGTGTGACGGGGTCTCAGAGGACACCCGCACCTGCAGAGGCGGGGCAGGGGGGCTTTGCGGGGCCGAGACGGTCAGCGGGCCACCCGGAGGGCCTGGCTCAGGGCGGGCACCGGCCAGGGGCTCAGGGCGGGCACCGGCCAGGGGCTCAGGGCGGGCACCGGCCAGGGGCTCAGGGCGGGCACCAGCCAGGCCTCCCTGGGGACCCCCTCCCCCCAGCTCCGGCCTCACTCAGGGCTGTGAGGGGGGAGGTGGTCTCCGTCCATGAATGTTTAATTGGGAATTAATATTCATGAGGCTCCGGAGGCCGGGCTGCGGCTCATAAATATTCACAGGACGCGCTCCCCACCCGCCATTAACGCTTGTTTGTGCATCATCCATTATTCACTGCGCCCGGGGAGGGGGGAGGGGGGAGCGGGGAGGGCCTGGGGGCCGGGGGAGGGGGGCAGGGAGGGGGCAGGGAGGGGCCTGGGCTGTTCCACCGCCGGCCACCTCTCCGCAGACTGCGCTCTGACCACCCAGGCCGGTCCCTTGCGAGCACCCACACTCACACCCGCACCCACACCCGCCACCCAACCACGCACCCCGCCACCCCACCAGCCATACCCCCCACCACCCACCACCCACCACCCACACCCCACCCACACCCACACCCACCACCCACCACCCACCACCACACCCACCACCCACACCACACCCACACCCACACCCACACCCACACCCACACCCACACCCACCACCCACACCACCACCCACACTCACCACCACCACCCACCACCCACACCCACCACCCACACCCACCACCCACACCCGCCACCCACACCCATAACCCACACACCCACCACCCACACCCACCACCCACCACCCACCACCCACCCACCACCCACACCCCACACACCACACCCACACACCACACCCACCACCCACACCCACCACCCACACCCACCACCCACCACCCACACCCACACCCACACCCACCACCCACACCCACCACCCACACCCACACCCACACCCACACCCACCACCCACACCACCACCCCACACACACACCCACACCCACCACCCACACCCACACCCACACCCACACCCACACCCACAACCCACACCCACCACCCACACCCACACCCACCACCCACACCCCACCCACACCACACCCACACACCCACCACCCACCACCCACACCCACACCACCACACCACACCACACCACACCCACACCCCAACCCACCCACACCACACACCCCCCACACCCACACCCACACCCACACTCACCACCCACACTCACCACCCACACCCACCACCCACACCCACACCCACCACCCACACTCACCACCCACACCCATACTCACCACCCACACCCACCACTCACACCCACCACCCACACCCACCACCCACACCCACACCCACCACCCCTCACCCACCCACCCACATCCCACACCCACACCACCACCCAACACCCACACCCACACCCCACACACCCCACCCACCACCCACACCACACCACACCCACACACCCACACCCACACGCACACCCCACACCCACACCCCACCCACACCCCACACCCACACCCACCACCCACACACCCACACCCACACCCACCCCACCCACCACCCACACCCACACCCACACCCACACCCACCACCCACACCCACACCCACACCCACACCCACCACCCCCCCCCACCCCCCACCCCCACACCCACCACCCACCCCCACACCCCCCACCCACCACTCCCACCCCCCACCCACACCCCCCACCCACACCCACCACCCACACCACCCACCTCACACCAACCACCCGCCACCCACCAACGCACTCACCAAACCACCACGCACCACCCACCACCCAACAACCCACACCCACACCCACCACCCACACCCACACCCCACACCCCACCCCCCACACCCACCACCCACACTCACCACCCACACCCACCACCCACACCCACACCCACCACCCACATCCACCACTCACACCCACCACCCACACCCACCACCCACACCCGCCACCCGCCACCCACACTCACCACCCACAACCACCACCCACACCCACCACCCACACCCACACCCACCACCCACACCCACACCCACCACCCACACCCACCACCCACACCCACACCCACACCCACCACCCACACCCACCACCCACACTCACCACCCACAACCACCACTCACACCCACCACCCACACCCACACCCACACCCACACCCCGCACCCACCCCCACACCCACACCCACACCCACACCCCACACCCACCACCCACACCCCCAGAAACCCATCACCACTACCCCCCCCAGAAACCCAGCTTGCAGCCGTGTGCCCAGCCCCCTGCGGGCTGCTGCCGCCTCCCCCAGGAAGCCCTCCGGCCTCCTCCCCCGCTGGCTGAGCCCCTCTCTATCCGCCAGGTGGGCGCCCCCAGGACCCAGTTTGCAGGGAGAATCCCAGACCCCAGCCCTGCAGCCCGCACGCCTGCCCGGGCCTGGGCGGCTGGTGGAGCGCGCGCGCCCTCGCGTGGCCAGTGCGGGGACGGCATGGCTCCCGCAGAGGGTGCTGGGCGGAGGGGAGGGGCGGGGTTGGTGGGAGGTGAAGGGACGGAGCGGGAATGGATGAGTGAACAGCCGGCCGGCAGCGGCTGGGTCAGAGAATCGGCCCAACACGCCCAGGAGGCAGGCAGGTCCCACCCCGGTCAGGGCACAGACACGCACCCACCAGTGATGCGCAAGCGATGGAGGAACAAATCAATTTCTGTCTGTCTGTCTGTCTGTCTGTCTGTCTCTCTCTCTCTCTCTCTCCAGCTACTATCTCCATCTCTATCTCTCCCTCTAAAAATATCAACAAAAATACAAAAATATAAAAAATAAAAAACAGCCCTAACCGGTGTGGTTCAATGGATAGAACGTCGGCCTGCGGACTAAAGAGTCCTGGGTTCGATTCCAGTCAAGGGCATGTATCTTGGTTGCGGGCACATCCCCTGTGGGAGGTGTGCAGGAGGCAGCTGATAGATGTTTCTCTCTCATCAATGTTTCTAACTGTCTATCCCTCTCTCTTCCTTTCTGTAAAAAATCAATAAAATAAATTTTTAAAACACACACACACACACACACACGCACACATGTACACTCACGCACACACGCACACACACACGGATGCACACACACACACACACATGGACGCACACACTCACACACACACACACACACGGACGCGCACACACACACACGGAGGCACACGCACACACACACAAGGACAGCGGTGTGCAGGAGCCGGAGGGAGGGGGAGCTGCAGCTGGGGCCCTGGGTGGGGCGGTGAGGGCTCTGTGCAGTGAGCACACGGTGTGTTATTGAGTTGTACCCCGAAACCTGTATGGATTTGTGGTCTGCTGTCACCCCGACACATTCAACCACACAGTAAGCCGGGACAGTAAACTGCCCTCCTCGCTGCCCTGCCTGAAGGACCGGCACCCACATCCACAAGTAAAGCAAATTCAAGGAAGAGGGGCCGGCCCAGCCCGCGTGGCTCCGTGGCTGAGTGTCGCCCTGGGAGTTCAGAGGTCACAGCTCCATCCCCGTCAGGGCACAGGCCCGGGTTACAGGCAGGATCCCCGGGGGGGGGGGGGGGCGTGCAGGAGGCAGCCGGTCCGTGATCCCCTCTCATCATGGATGTTTCCATCTCTCCCTCCCCTTCCTCTCTGAAACAATAGAAACATACACTGAGTGTCAGATTATTAGATCTCTGATCACGTAATAACCTGGCCTGTGTGTGTGTGTGTGTGCGTGTGTGTGTGTGTGAGAGAGAGGCCTGGTGCATGAATTCGTGCATGGGTGGGGCCCCACCAGCCTGGCCAGGGGGAGGGGACATGGGCGGTTGATTGGCCTGCCTGCTGGTCGAACTCTTGGTCTAGGGGACAATTTGCATATTAGCCTTTTATTTTATAGGATACACACTGAGTGGCCAGATTATTATGCGCACAGAGGTCATCATCTGGCCACTCCGTGTATAATTTTTAAAGTTCACACGTAAAATTAGTCACCACAAGTACCCAGCCTGCCATCCGTCCCAGCTCACAGCTGCCTGCGGCCGAGGTGCCCTGTCCCCCGGCCAGGGCTGCAGGAGTGGCCTGACTTCCCCCGAGGACGCTGCCCCATCTGCAAGACTCACAGGACACGGCCCACACGGACACACACACACGGCCCACGTGGCCCCTCCCCGGGACCCTCCCCACAGCCACGGCCTGGGGGAGAGGGAGAGACACAGGCAGCCCGCACTCAGCACCAGCGCCATCGAGTCCAAAGTCGGGCCCCACGGGGTTTGGGGCCACGATGAAGAATGAAGAAGTCCCGATGATCATTCAGGGACCCCAGCTCTGGGGGGCGGGGGAGCAGCCCCTTTCACATCCCCGGTGGTTCAGGGTTCCGGTTCAGGGTTCGGGTTCTGGAGAAGGCCACACGCAAAATGAAGAGAGACTAAAAAAGAATGAATTTGGGAAATAGGGGGCCAGGTGGGAGTCCACCTTGAGGGGGAGGACTACCCCTGCTCTGGCTTTGGTATCCCTTTTATTAAGGTTATGAGATGCACCCGTATCCTTTAGGCAGGAAACTCCAATAATAGACAATCAGCAAGCATTTACATACCAATGTCTCAACTAAACAATGAGTGATTAGCTGCCACCATTCAGAGCAATTCAGATTGACCAGCCTTCCGGATGGATTCCCTTTTTACCTCCCTCTCAGCGATGATGATCGGTTTCCCTTTTTACCTCCCTCTCAGCGATGATGATCGGTTTCCGGCTGGCGGGCATCTGGGCCTTCCTGCTTCCTGGTCTCCACTCCTCTCACCCCTCCCGAGGCTGGCGATGGTTTTTGCCGGGAACCAATCCCAGCGTGGAACAATTACAAGAATTTCACCAAACGGTTGGCGAAGCTTGGGGGCTCCACAGGGTTGAGTCGCATGGAGTTCGCCCGTTGGAAGGGCTGAGTGGCACTTCCCCCAAACCTGAATAGAATATCGTTTGCTGCCAGCAGCTCAGGGCAGAGGTCGCCAAACCCATCCGTCCACGGAGCCAAACACCCAACAGGACACCGATTGAAATTTCTTCGGAGAGCCACATTCTTTAAACTTAAACTTCTTCTAACACCAGTGCTTCAAAACAGACTCGCCCAGGCCGAGGTATTTTGTGGGAGAGCCACACACTCCAGGGGCCACCTATTTCCCAATCTGACAATCTCTGTAAACCCTTTGATTCCTTACCCTTTGTTTTTGAATATATTTTATTGATTTTTTACAGAGAGAAAGAGAGAGGGATAGAGAGTTAGAAATTTTTATGAGAGAATCATCGTTCAGCTGCCTCTTGCGCACCCCCTACTGGGGATGTGCCCACAACCAAGGTACATGCCCTTGACCGGAATCGAACCCGGGACCTTTCTGTCCGCAGGCCGACGCTCTATCCACTGAGCCAAACTAGTTTCGGCTGATTCCTTATCCTTTGAAGTGTATTATCTCCACCTTGCCTGGGGACACATTGTGTTAACAAAAAGCACGGGGTCCTGAGACGAGGTGAGTCTTGAGCTCCTTCAGCTGAATGCCTTTCAAAATTACCTCTTGTCCTTGGACTCCTTCATGATCTAGGCGCCGCCCTTTCTCCAGAGCCCTGAGCCCTCGTGAGGCGGGCAGGAGCCCGGCGGGCTGTGCGCCCCGACATCCGGAAGGAGAAGGCCCCGCACGGTCTTGTGGGAGATTAAATGTAGGAATAGGTGCTGGGCCGGCAGGGACCACGCGGAGGCCACCGGGCCGTCCCACAGGGCCGCCGGGCGCACCGCGGCCCCGAGCCTCCCTCTCGGAACAGACGGAGGAGCGCTGGCCGCCGGCGCTGCCTCAGCGCCCAGCCTCACCGCCCGCTCGGCGGGGCACTGGGCGGCAGCGCGGGGCCGCGGGAAAGGGGGGAACAGGCCGGACGCCTCCCCGCCACGAGGGAGCAGGCGTGGAGGACGGCGTCCCCGCCACGCCGACCGGAGTCCCCGCCGGCTCTGAGCGGGTCGGCAGGCAGGTCCCCGCACGGCCGCCCCGACGGCCGGCCTTCGCCACGGACAGCCTGAGCTCTGAGCGCCAGCGGCTGGGCAGCCAGCGGGCCTCCGACCCGTCCGGCCCCTACGGCCGGCTGTGCCCACCCACGGAGGGTCCGGGCCACGGCACATCCGTGTTCGGAAGACCGCCGGGCTCCGCACGGAGAGCTCACGCAGACGGCGTGTCAGCACCGTCACCGGGCGGCCGGCCACACCGTCTGCTGGTGAGAGAGGACAGGACGCACCTACGGGCGCTCGTGAGTCTGATGGTGAGGGCACTGCGTGTCAGTGAGACAGCAGCTCACACACACACACACACACAACATACACTCACACGCACAAAACACACACAGACACACACACAAAACATACATACACGCACACGCACACACACAAAACACACACACTCACATACACGCACATGCACAAAACACACTCACACACAGACACACAAAACACACGCACACGCACAAAACACACTCACACACAGACACACACAACACACTCACACACGCATACGCACAACACACAACATACACTCACATACACGCACATGCACAAAACACACACACACAAAACACACACATACACGCACACGCACAACACACACACAGAGACACACACAAAACACACACACACAAAACACTCACACGCACACGCACAAAACACTCACACACAGACACACACAAAACACACTCACACACAGACACACACACACACAACACACTCACACACGCACACGCACAAAACACACTCACACACACACAAAACACTCACACACAGACACACACAAAACACACTCACACAGACGCACACAACACACTCACACACGCACACGCACAAAACACACTCACACACACACAAAACACACTCACACACACAACACACACACACAAACACACACAAAACACACACATACGCACACAAAACACAATCACATACACACACACAAAACACACTCACACATGCACAAAACACTCACACACACAAAACACTCACAAACACACACAAAACACACTCACACACAGACACACTCACAAAACACACACACACACGCACAAAACACACACAGACACACACAAAACACACTCACATACACGCACAAAACACACTCACACACACACAAAACACACACACAGACACACACAAAACACACTCACACACGCCCACGCACAAAACACACTCACACACACACAAAAAACACACAGACACACACAAAACACACACTCACGCACAAAACACACACAGACACAGACACACACAAAACACACTCACATACACACATGCACAAAACACACTCACACATAGACACAGAAAGACACACACAAAACACTCACACACTCACAAAACACACTCACACACAGACACACACACATTCACACAAAAAAAACACTCACTCATACACACACCACACACACTCACACAGACACACACTCACACACACCATACACACACTCACTCATATACACACACCACACACACACTCGCACACACAACACACGGGCTCCCTGATTAGGGACCGCAGGTCAGCTAAGACAAAGGAGGTGATGCCGTCTCCCGCCACCAGAGGGCGCGCCTCGCCCCGAAATGGACCGGCCCAGCTGCCCGGGAGCTCCCTGCGCCGCTGACCGGCTGGCCTGGGGCGGGGTGTCTGTGCGGGTGGGACCCTGAGCAGGTGGGATCCCCAGCCCGCCCCGCCCACTTCACACAATCACACACACAGACACACACGGAGAGGCAGGAAAGGGAAGCCAGGCTGGCAGAGGAGTCCCGGGGTGAAGGGGCCGTGCCCCCCGGTCCCCCTTTGAACTCTGCAAAGCCCATGCCCCACCCGGCCCCCAGCTTGGACCTGGGATGGCCCCGGGAGCAGGGGGAGGGGAGAGGGCCTCTGGGCGATCCGGGCGCAGCCGCCCCTCCACCCGCCGATGGCACCGAGGAGCAGGCCGGGCTGGGCACCGGCGGGCGGGTGGCAGCGAAGGAGCAGTTTTCAGTGGCCACCAGAGGCTCAGCCGATGCAGCGACCAGCGCCGGCCGCGGTCTGGTGCCCACACACCTGCTCGCCATCCCGCCGTGGCCGACGCCCATGTCCCACGACCCCCTGGTGGTCAGCGCACATCACAGTGACCGGTTGTCCGGTTGCTCCAGTTGTTCTGCCGTTCGGTCTATTTGCACATTAGCCCGTTATAACATAGGAGTATTATACAGGATAACTGTAGCTAGCCCCCAGTGTCCTGTTTCCCCAGTGGAAGGCTCTGGTGAGGGGGACAAGGCCGAGGAGTTGGTGCTGGGCGGGGTGGGTCTCCCGGCCCCCTGGGAAGCCAGCCCTTAGGAGGGAGGCAGCCAGCCCTTCTACCTGCCAAGGCGGGAGGGCGGGGCCGAGGGCAAGGTCCCCAGGGCACTCGCCCCTGGGGGTGTGGCCTGGGCCCGGGGCGTGGTTCCTGTGGCTCCCCGGCCTCCTGCCTGCCCAGTGCCGTGTCTGATCGGATCGGCCATTTCTCCAGAGCCCGGGAGTCCGGCTGGCAGCTGGAGGCTCGGCTTCTGACTGTTCCGCATTCCTCACCCGCAGACACAGGCAGCATCGTAGCTAGCGGCCTGGCCCGAGGCCATGGTCAAGGCGCCTGGGCGCATGCCTGAGCTGCAGGCTCGATCCCCAGACGTGCCCGGGCCTGTGCCAGACGCCCACTCAATGTCTCTCACATCGACGGTCCTCCCTCCCTCCCTCCCCGCTCCTTCCCTCTCTCCCTCCCTCCCCGGCTCTGTGTCGGCGAAAAGGTGCCCTCAGGGAGAGCCAGCAGCCCGTCACCCACGTCACCCACGCAGCTCACCCTCCCCGCACCGCCCACCGCTCGCCCGGTGCCTTTTCCGCCTGGTTTCCTGGCTCACCTGGCTCACCTGGCTCACCTGGGAGGCTCTGCGGAGCCTGCGATGTCCCGATTTCACCTCGGCGGGCGGCGGAGGGAGACGGGGCAGGCTCCGCATGAGCCACAAGGCCCCCGAGACGCGTGTCCCGAAGGCGTGTTGAAACGTGATTTGCGCAACGAGCGAGATAAGAGCTGACCTCCAACCGGCCACCCAGCCCGGGAGCACCCTCCTCCCCTCCTCCGGGGGCCTGCTCGGACCCGGAGCCGCCCCGCCTCCCGCCCTTCCCCCGCAGCCCGGCCCCCGCTCTCACACAGCTCGCCCCTCCTGCCCGGCCGGGAGCTCAGTGGTCAGAGCGCCGGCCTCAGGGAAGGCCGGCTCCACTCCCGGGCCCAGGCCCCGGCACACGCGGGCGGCGCCTGTCTCTCTCCGTCCCCCTCCCCTTCCTCTCTCCCTAAACATCACGGAAAGCACTGTCCTCCGTGAGGGTGAACACAGCAACGCTCCCTTCTTCCTCCCCAAAGCCTGTGCTAAAGAGCCGTGAGCTGGGGGGGGGGTCCGTCCACACCTCCCTCCCCCAGCCCGCCAGGTGGCGGGGCCGCAGGTCCCCGGGCGCTGGCCCCGCATTGAGGGGCTCCGGGACGCCCCAGCGGCTTCCCGGCCCCCTGCTCGTCCGAGATCACAGCTCTGCCGGCCACGTGGGCCTCCTGCCCGGGCACCCGGCCCGTCTGAGGGGTACCCGGCCGGTCTGGGGGACACAGGGCCGGTCTGGGGGACATGCAGCCGATCTGAGGGACACACAGCCGATCTGGGGGACACCCAGCAGGTCTGGGGGGCACAGGGCAGGTCTGGGGGACACACGGCAGGTCTGGGGGACAATGGGCCAGTCTGGGGGGCACACAGCCGGTCTGGGGGACATGCAGCCGATCTGAGGGACACACAGTCGATCTGGGAGGCACCCGGAAGGTCTGGGGGGCACAGGGCAGGTCTGGGGGGCACAGGGTAGGTCTGGGGGACACAGGGCAGGTCTGGGGGACACAGGGTCGGTCTGGGGGGCACAGGCAGGTCTGGGGGTGCTGGCGGGGGGCTGGGGGGGCTTTGCTGTCTTGGAGGCTTTGTTGCTGGGAGGAGGTTTGGGTAGGCTCAGTCCTGGGCCACGCCTGCCACGCCCTCATTGTGTGTTTATTTTTATTCCCTTTAGATCCCGCCCCCAAGATGTTCTACTGATGTGTGGAGGGAGGGGGAGAGGGGGAGACGGAGAGGGAGGGGGAGAGGGGGAGCCGGGGAGAAACACCCTCCTGAGCCACACCCAGGGCCAGAGGCAGAGTTTTAATAACTCAGAGCCACAGGGACCTTCTGCTCCGAGCCTGGACAGGAAGGCAGCGAGGCAGCCGTGACCAGCTCCTGTTTGGGCAAAACTAGGGGAACCACCGACAGCCCGCGCCCAGGGCACCCTGTGTCTGTGTGAAGCTGATAGTTACACACACACACACACACACACACACACACCCCGCCCGCGGGCCAGGAATGTGGGGCGGGAGAGGGGAGGGGGAGAGGAGGGGGAGGAGGGGGAGGAGGGGAAGGGGAGGATGGGAGG